>NC_041221.1:65916425-65922340 GCF_002837175.3 Physeter macrocephalus
CCGCTGAGCCTGCGCGTCCGGAGCCTGTGCTCCGCAACGGGAGAGGCCACAACAGTGAGAGGCCCGTGTACCGCAAAAAAAAAAAAAAAAGAACACCTGTGACTTTCAAATCTTCCATTTTCCATGACATGTGACATTCTTGTACCAACCTTCAATCTGCAAGGACTGAAAATTCCATCTTTATTAAAGATCTTAAAAGATTCATGGTCTCTCCACTTTAATAAAAGTCTCTGTAGGGTGTGTGTGTGTGTGTGTGTGTGTGCATGTGTTTGTGTGTATCTTTAGCAAATAAGGGATTTTTTAAATATGGGATTTTTTTTAAAAAACAGAACAGTGATATCATTTTCATACCCAATAAAATTAATGACAATTCTTTAATATATCTAATATCCAGTATGTGTACACATTCTGGTTGTTCCTCAAAAGTCTCTTCTGAAGTTCTTTTAATTCCTGGACAGGTACTGATAGTTATGTCATAGTTCCAGCAACTGACCATGACAATACTCCACCTAAACGTTCCCAAAACTCCTGAAGGATCCACTTACTTTTTCTCTTTGAACTGCTCTGACTGCCTTTGTCACAATCACAGCCATAAACTAAACCTTCATGGATTCTCTGACATCAACTGATGTTTTATCAATACTTGTATTTTCTTTTCTTTTCTTCAGATAGTCTTCATTTCCTTAGTTATCACTGTTTTAACCATGGCGCTGGCTAGCCCTCCAACAGCAACTCTTACAAATACCACAAGGCTTGGGGCCACTCCTGCTATCGTTTCTTCAGGACTAACATGATTTATAGGAAACTGCTCCTACATTCTAAGAAAAATCATTCCTTTAAAAAGATTTCCCAAATATTCAAGTTCAATAATAAGAATATATGTTTACTCAATGACTTGTTTCAAATAGCACCTTATATCTTCAGATTGTAGTTGGGATCTTAGGTAAAACCAAGTGAGTTGATTTCAAAATGAAACCTTAAATTTCTCATTTTTTTACAACCTTTAATGTAGCGCAAATACTTCTCATCAAGAGATTAGAAAATAAACTAAAATTACCCAAACTGCTTTACATCTTTAGCCCCACCTCTTCTAGTACTTGTTTAAATGGTAAGATGAAGCTTGATAGGAGATTTCTGAAAATAATTTCTAGAAGCTGACTTGTAATAAATCTACTGAGACTATTTTAACTTCTGCTAAAGATTCTATATCCCTTTGGGAATGTGCACCTTAGTGACTTCAGCTTCTGCTATAAACTCTGTCAAAGCACAAATGCAAACCCTAACCTGACATCCATTTCCTGTACATGACACATGATATTGACAATGTCCTACAGAGCTCAGAACAAGTACCCAGTTTCTCTCCCTCAAAAGTTTGGCTCTGCTTCGTCAGTGTTGACTCCATTTTTACCAGGTCCTCACTTTCTGGTCACAAAGATGGTTGCTAACAACTTTGGAGCTACTTTCTTCAGGTCCATTTTCTAGCAGAAAAGTGAGAGTTTGCTTCCCCAATTACTCAAACCAATTCTGAGAAAGGAGACTCTTTGCACCTTATTGGAATGTTTTCATCTATGAACCAATCATTGAGTCAGGGGGATGAAATACACTGACAGGCTTACGCTAATCAGGGCCTACCCTTGGAACTGTTGGAGGAGAGGTCAATCCCACTCAAACCATATAATTGAGAAATTCAAGGTATTACTAGGAAGAAAGAAGACATTATTGAGAAGGAAGCAACAAATGTTCACTGCAGTACTGAATCTAAAGTGACTGACTTGGACATTCTATCAAAATAAAATATAAAGTAAATGGTAGCTTTAAATAAATTGGTTTTTGCTTTGTCATACCTGTCCTCAAAGGAGTTCCCACCGATGTCCCTACCAAGGGTGAATGTCTCTGCATGGTGTTCAAAGCCCACCATAATGATATCCACCTAAACATTTTTTTAGTTACTTTCAAGCTGTACATCTCTTATCAGATATGTCTCTTCAGTCTCCCTCCTGTAAACACTTGTGATCCTACATTTTTGCGAAAAAAATCTTGATTATAAAAACAGTACATATTGGGACTTCCCTGGTGGCACAGTGGTTAAGAATCCGCCTGCCAATGCAGGGGACACAGGTTTGAGCCCTGGTCCAGGAAGATCCCACATGTTGCAGAGCAACTAAGCCCACGAGCCGGAACTACTGAAGCCCGTGCACCTAGAGCCTGTGCTCCACAAGAACAGAAGCCACCACAATGAGAAGCCTGCGCACCGCAATGAAGAGTAACCCCCGCTCACCTCAACTATAGAAAGCCTGAACGCAGCAACGAAGACTCAATGCAGCCAAAACTTAATTTTTTAAAAAAGTCTAAAAAAAAAAAAAGCAGTACGTGCTAACTTAAGGTCAAGCAATATAAAAGTGACTAAAGTAGAAAATGGAAGTCCACTGTATTTAGAGTGAACATTAGAGGTAGAATACAGGTTATAGATGTCTGGCTGCACACATTACTTGGATTTAAAAAGGAAATCGTGACTTTTACATTTTAACTGGGCTGTCCTACCTGGCATCAAAATGGCTTCATCAAAGTGGTCATGTGAAAAATACCCTACTTCTGTTTTGTTTGTTTGTTTGCCGTGTTTGCTTTCTTCTCTGCTAGCTGTCTATTTAGATCTCAGTCATCTTTCAGGGCCTACCTGAAATCACACCTCTTGATCCCTACTCTCTTTTTCAAACTGAACTTCTTCAATGCTCATAAACAAAACATTAAAACAAAAAGAGCATTTAAAAAATCTTTCCTAACTGCTCTAGTTCTCATTGACTTTCCTCTCTACTTAGAGCCTACACCACACAATTAGCACATAACTACAAATTGTTAATATTGTTTGTTATTGTTCCATATGTATAAGAGTAGGTGAGAAGAATGTGGGTAGAATTGTTTTATGGAGTCCTGGGCTGGGGTGGGGACTTACAAAATCATGATATAGGAATGAGTGCAAGGGAGGCATGGAAACAGCTAGCCCTGGGAAATTACAGAAAATTGGGCTGTGAATTTAGAGCAGGGGTCTGGAGCAACTCCTGAGGCAGGCTTTGTACAAAAGCTAGAAGTCAAAACAAGGCAGTATGTCAAGGCCAAGAATTTGGTTAGAGATCTACAGGAATGACAGAGGGTATATCAGGGCATAGAGTAACAATAAAAATGATGATATACTATGCTTAGTTCAAATAATGTGTGAAATATAATTGATGTATAACATCAAAAACATCAAAATAACATCAAAACAGCAAAAAAATTGCTCAATTTTACCAAAATTGTAAATGTGACTATCCTTTGGATCAGCAATTCCACTTCTAGGATGTTATCCTAAAGAGATACTCACACAACTGTACAAAGTGAATGTACTAAATACTGTTGATAAGAGCAAGAGATAAAAATGGAAACAACCAAAATAGCTATCTAAATGCCGGTTTGCTTACACTTTCCTCTACTATTCACATATACAGTAGAATAATAACCAGCTATTAAAAGAGAGATAGATCTATGAACACTGGCATGGAAAGAGGTCCAAAATATATTTTAAAAGAAACTTTCAGAATAGTATATACAGCATGATTTCTTTAAAATATAAATTACACAGGTATTATTACATATATTTAATACCATTTTAAAAGAATTTTTTTGAAGCATTATCATCTGGTTATTTGTATAAAAATCACCTAGAGTACATGTTAAAAATACATATTCCTGGACTTCATACTAGATCTACTGATCTACTAGATCACACAAGATCTGCTACTGAACTAGTATACTAAACCTACAGAATCACAATCTCTGGTGACTGAACCCCAGACTCTGCATAACAATCAGCCCACATGAATCTTGTGCCCAATACAGTTTGAGGATTATTGGATTAATATAGAATTAACAGGGGCTCCACCCAGGCCAGGGAACTTGGAGGGCAAGCAAGGGTGGGGGAGTGTGTGAGGGGTGGGTTGGTGGAGGACCGGGAGTTTTCCCTTTCATCTTACTTTATACTCTTCTGCATTTTAAAACTCTTTATGAGGGAGAGACCTTCAAGATGGTGGAGGAGTAAGACGTGGAGATCACCTTCCTCCCCACAAATACACCAGAAATACATCTACATGTGGAAAAACTCCTACAGAAAACCTACTGAACGCTGGCAGAACACCTCAGACTTCCCAAAAGGCAAGAAACTCCACACATACCTGGCCGTGTGGCTGACAGGGTCTTGGTGCTCCGGCCGGGTGTCAGGCCTGTGCCTCTGAGGTGGGAGAGCCGAGTTCAGGACATTGGTCCACCAGAGACCTCCCGGCTCCACATAATATCAAACGGTGAAAGCTCTACAAGAGATCTCCATCTCAACATTAAGATCCAGCTCCACTCAATGACCAGGAAGCTACAGTGCTGGACACCCAATGCCAAACAACTACCAAGACAGGAACACAACCCCACCCATTAGCAGAGAGGCTGCCTAAAATCATAATAAGGTCACAGACAGCCCAAAACACACCACCGGACGTGGTCCCACCCACCAGAAAGATAAGATCCAGCAAAAGCCGTTCTAAGAGGGAAGTTTATAGCAGCACAATCCTACCTCAAGAAACAAGAAATATCTCAAATAAACAACCTAGCCTTACACCAAAAGCAATTAGAGAAAGAACAAAAAACCCGCAAAGTTAGCAGAAGGAAAGAAATAATAAAGATCAGATCAGAAATAAATGAAAAAGAAATGAAGGAAACAATAGCAAGGATCAATAAAACTAAAACCTGTTTCTTTGAGAAGATAAACAAAATTGATAAACCATTAGCCAAACTCATCAAGGAAAAAAGGGAGAGGACTCAAATCAATAGAATTAGAAATGAAAAAGGGGAAGTAAGAATTGACACTGCAGAAACACAAAGGATCATGAGAGATTACTACAAGCAACTATATGCCAATAAAATGGACAACCTGGAAGAAATGGACAAATTCTTAGAAACACACAACCTTCTGAGACTGAACTAGGAAGAAAGAGAAAATATAAACAGACCAATAACAAGCACTGAAATTGAGACTGTGATTAAAAATCTTCCAACAAACAAAAAACCAGGACCCGATGGCTTCACAGGTGAATTCTATCAAACATTTAGAGAAGAGCTAACACCTATCCTTCTCAAACTCTTCCAAAATATAGCAGAGGGAGGAACACCCCCAAACTCATTCTACAAGGCCACCATCACCCTGATACCAAAACCAGACAAAGATGTCACAAAGAAAGAAAACTACAGACCAATATCACTGATGAACATAGATGCAAAAATCCACAACAAAATATTAGCAAAAAGAATCCAACAGCACATTAAAAGGATCATACACCATGATCAAGTAGGATTTATCCCAGGGATGCAAGGATTCTTCAGTATACACAAATCAATCAATGTGATAAACCATATTAACCAATTGAAGGAGAAAAACAATATGATCATCTCAATAGATGCAGAAAAAGTTTTCAACAAAATTGAACACCCATTTATGATAAAAACCCTCCAGAAAGTAGGCATAGAGGGAACTTACCTCAACATAATAAAGGCCATATATGACAAACCCACAGCCAACATCATTCTCAATGGTGAAAAACTGAAACCATTTCCTCCAAGATCAGAAACAAGACAAGGCTGTCCACTCTCACCACTATTATTCAACATAGTTTTGGATGTTTTAGTCACAGCAATCAGAGAAGAACAAAAAATGAAAGGATTCCAAATCGGAAAAGAAGAAGTAAAGCTGTCACTGTTTGCAGATGACATACTATACATAGAAAATCTTAAAGATGCTACCAGAAAACTACTAGAGCTAATCAATGAATTTGGTAAAGTAGCAGGATACAAAATTAATGCACAGAAATCTTTTGCATTCCTATACACTAATGATGAAA
>NC_041221.1:65922629-65923077 GCF_002837175.3 Physeter macrocephalus
ATCAATCCAAGAAGAAGATATAACAAAAAGCTACAGTAATCAAAACTGTATGGTACTGGCACAAAAACAGAAAAAAAGATCAATGGAACAGGATAGAAAGCCCAGAGATAAACCCATGCACATATGGTCACCTTATGTTTGATAAAGGAGGCAAAAATATACAATGGAGATAAGTGGTGCCTGGAAAATTGGACACCTACATGTAAAAGAATGAAATTAGAACACTCCCTAACACCATACACAAAATAAACTCAAAATGGATTAAAGACCTAAATGTAAGGCCAGATACTATAAAACTCTTAGAGGGAAACATAGGAAGAACACTCTATGACATAAATCACAGCAAGATCCTTTTGAGCCACCTCCTAGAGAAATGGAAATAAAAACAAAAATAAACAAATGGGACCTAATGAAACTTAAAAGCTTTTGCACAGCAAAGGAAAACATA
>NC_041221.1:65923534-65936553 GCF_002837175.3 Physeter macrocephalus
GATGCGGCACATATATACAATGGAATATTACTCAGCCATGAAAAGAAATGAAACTGAGTTATTTGTAGTGAGGTGGATGGACCTAGAGTCTCTCATACAGAGTGAAGTAAGTCAGAAAAAGAAAAACAAATATCGTATGCTAACACATACATATGGAATCTAAAAAAAAAAAAGAAAAAAATGGTCTGAAGAACCTAGGGGCAGGACAGGAATAACGACGCAGACATACAGAATGGACTTGAGGACACAGGGAGTGGGAAGGGTAAGCTGGGACAAAGTGAGAGAGTGGCATGGACATATATACGCTACCAAATGTAAAATAGATAGCTAGTGGGAAGCAGCCATATAGCACAGGGAGATCAGCTCGGTGCTTTGTGACCAACTAGAGATGTGGGATAGGGAGGATGGGAGGGAGACACAAGAGGGAGGAGATATGCGGATATATGTATCTGTACAGCTGATTCACTTTGTTATAAAGCAGAAAGTAACACAGCATTGTAAAGCAATTATACTCCAATAAAGATGTTAAAAAAATGAAAAAAAGAAAATGAAAAAAAGAAAAAAAAGAAAATCAACTATACTTTAAAATGAAATTAAAATTAAATTAAAAAAATAAAATAAAATTCTTTATGTGAATTTATTACTTATGTAATAATCTATATCTATTAGAGATTTTGAGATTTAGAAGATGGAAACATTAAATTTGGTTTTCTAGGTCATGTAAATGAGGAAATACAGTACCAGTTTAGCTCATTCAAGAAAAGACTATCAAATCAAAGAGTATAAATTTGACAATATAAAACAGAGTTAAACTTCCTTCATTTATTCAACAAATATTTGCTGAGCATCTGTTTTCCTGGTACTGTTCTATGTGCTGAAGATGTAACAAAGAACATTAGACAAGGTTCCTACCCTCAGGGAGCTTACTTTAGAATGGGGGAGGAGTCAGATCAAAAAGTAAATAATGGAGCAAGGTAATTGCAGGTGGTGTTAAGTTACAGAGTGATAGAGAGTAAAGTGGGGGTGAGGTGGGGGGTAAGGGCAGACTTTTTTCAGGAGGTGCTTTTTGACTAAGACCTGAAAGATGACAAGAAACAATCATATGAAAAGTTGAGCAAGAGCCACAATCTGGATCTGGGGAAGAGCTTGACATATTTAAGGGAAAGAAAAGAACTCAGTGAGGCTAGAGCAGAATGAGCAGGAGTGTGGTACCAGACAAGGGTGGAGAGGTAGCCAAAGCTAGATAATGTATAGTTCTGTAAAGAATTTAGATTTTATTCTAGGAAGCTGGTGATTGATTTTAAGAAGGAAGTGATGTTATCTCTTTTACATTTTAAGTATAACTTTCATATCCTTTGACCTGATATTTTCATTTAGAGGAGTTTTCCCACAAAAAAAGGTTTACAAAGATGTTCATAATTAGAATTTTATATTGAAGATAACCCAACAATACAGTGAATGTGTAAGCAAAAAATGATTTAGAAATATATCAAATAGTATGGGAACTCCCTGGCGGTCCAGTGGTTAGGACTTTGTGCTTCCACTGTAAGGGACATGTTTGGATCCCTGGTTGGGGAACTAAGATTCTGCATGCCATGCAGCAAGGTCAAAAAAAAAAAAAAGAAGTATATGGAATAGTATATGGCTATTAAAAATTATAAGTATATGGACATATGGACTATAAAAACACACTGAAATAGTCATAAGAAGTGAAGTCAAGCAAAACAATTATTTTTATTTATTTTTTTTTTTTTGCGTACGCGGGCCTCTCACTGTTGTGGCCTCTCCCGTTGCGGAGCACAGGCTCCAGATGCGCAGGCTCAGCGGCCATGGCTCACGGGCCCAGCCGCTCCGCAGCATGTGGGATCTTCCCGGACCGGGGCACGAACCCGTGTCCCCTGCATCGGACGCGGGCCTCTCACTGCTGCAGCCTCTCCCACTGCGGAGCACAGGCTCCGGACGCGCAGGCTCAGCGGCCATGGCTCACGGGCCCAGCCGCTCCGCAGCATGTGGGATCTTCCCGGACCGGGGCACGAACCCGTGTCCCCTGCATCGGCAGGCGGACTCTCAACCACTGAGCCACCAGGGAAGCCCCAAAACATTTTAAGAGACTAAATCTATTATGAAAAAAATGTCTTTATTTCCACTGTTGTAAAATGTATTTACTATGGCCTAGCTAGGCTCCACTCACAGTACATAACATATATTTTCGATTTAAAGAAGGAATTAAAACAGCCATAAAAGTAAGTATGCATATTAACAAAGATTAGGGAAATAAGGTATGTTTGGGACCTTAATATTTACTGGAAAATTTGCTTTCTGTAAAGTTGATTACATAAAAACAGCAACCAAAAATCAAGTGCTATCCTTTAACAACAAGAAATATTTCAGGGAAACCTGTTCTCTCTAGTTATATTTGACTTAGACTGAACACATTGAAAAAAACTAACACCGGCCATAGTTTTTTAAAATCATGAGGATGTGTAGAACACCATCAATCATTTTGTTTTACATCACTGATGCTCCATGACAACTCTATAAAAGAGTTTACTAAGCTCCCGAATTAATAAGAACTATATAAGGATATATAAATGATTTTCAATTTGGATATATTACTGCAAATGGTGAAAAGACCACCTCCTGTTACTTATGAGTTCATACTCATCAAATTACTGAAAATCTGGTGTAAGGGGAAACCTCTACACTTCCTATACTTGAGAGGAATTAGTTATGTAAATGAAAATTAAGGCAAACATTTTATTAATAAGTATAAAGATTAGGAATACCTCAATGTAGACAATGATGGAATATGACACCACATTATTTGATATTTCTATATAGATCTAAGTTCAATATGGACCTTAAAAGGCTTTGTAAATTAGCTTTGTAC
This sequence comes from Physeter macrocephalus, assembly GCF_002837175.3. NCBI lineage: Eukaryota > Metazoa > Chordata > Mammalia > Artiodactyla > Physeteridae > Physeter > Physeter macrocephalus. Next base: position 65,926,425 of record NC_041221.1, read on the forward strand.
CAAAAACTTACTGTTAATACAATTCAATACACCATCAAAAGGTATAAGTGAAAGTACACTATCAAAATAAGTTTGATAAGTAGACTATCAAAAAGTATACATGAAAGAATTATAATGAAGAAGGTGGACTAGGTAAATAATCGATCAATGTCTATTCAATACCCAGTCCCTACGTGGGCAATGTATAGAAAATATGAAATTATGGAAATTCAAGGGTAATCAACTGGTTCTCAACCAGTTAAATATACACCTCAGAATCTCCTGATGAGTTTTTAAAAAACAGACCACATTAAGTTCCCCCCTGGAAATTTTAAACTGTTAGGCCTGGAGTAGAGTTTGTGCTTACGTATTTTTATTAAAATATTTCTTAAGTGCTTCTGATGATCATGGCTGGGGGGAGAATCACCCAGATAGGACAGTCATTATAGATTAGATTGGGTGGAGAAAGCACCATAAAGAAGGGAGACTACAGCTGTGCCTTGCCACATAGAAAGGCTTTAAATAGAGCAGAGTAAGGGACTTCCCTGGTGCTCTAGTGGTTAGGACTCTGTGCTTCCACTGCAGGGGGCATGGGTTCAATCCCTGGTCAGGGAACTAAGATCCCCCAAGCCATGTGGCACAGCCAAAAATAAAAATAGAGGAGAGTAAATCACTTACTATATGAGCAGAAACTGAGGCAGGAACGGTACTGTTTGGGAGAGAGCAGGTAGGCCATTCTTCAATGAATTCAAGGCAAATAAAGATGGTAGTGTAGTGGGAAAAGGAGGGCGGGGGGTGATGGTGGTAGTGGTGTGATGAACTGGGAGATTGGGATTGGCATATATACACTAATGTGTATAAAATAGATAACTAATAAGAACCTGCTGTATAAAAAATAAATAAATAAAATTCAAAAAAAAGATGGTAGTGTATACTGAATGAGGTAATTACAAGTAACTGTTGACTTTAAAAAATATAATTCAGTAGAGGATTGAATCCAGATTTACGGGTTAGGAAATGAATGAGTGATGGGGAATCAAGGTAGTGGGTATTTAAAGCAGTCATTTGAGAATTTGGCAGGGGAAGGAAAGCAAAAAATAGAATGGAATTTAAATAGGAAGAGAAGGATCAAAAGAAGATTTTCCAAGACAAAGGAGCCTGAAAATGTTTGCAGGCAGGAAGAGAAATCCAACAGAGAAGAAAAGAGCAAATATTCAGAGTGGGTAAAATTGGGATTTATATCTCCCAGGTGTTTTTAATGTACTTGTTTAAGGACTAAAATATATTACAATAAAATTACACCAGTTTAATTAGAATTAAAATTTGAGTAAATTTAATGGGAATAGGAAACACTGACAACCGAAAAGTCTCCAAAACAGCACAGGACAGAAAGGAGACAACAAAGTCAAAGAGTTTCTGTCAACTGTATCCATTTTCTTCATTTGTTCCTAGATCCACAAACTTTGTGTAATTGAGAATAGATGCAAACACTGAATGGAAAATTTCAAGTAAGAAGGTGTAGACACGTACGTATAACTTGAGCTAGATCTGGAGCCAAGTCATGCCTCTGCTCTTCCCCAGAGGAGCAGGTAACCGGTTAAGGTGAGTGTTGGCTTCTGCCTCAAATCCTGCTCACTGGTTTAACAGCCTCTTCCTTGGAATAATCTCTTAACGTTTATTTACTAATGACCCCAAAGCAGAGAAAAAATTTTTTTAATCTAGGCCTTATAAAGAGATTGGCTTGGCTCGATGACAGTAACTATGATTTTTTTTGAAACGGTTTATCAACTCAGGATAGGGTAGGACAACAGCAGCCACTATTAATAGGATATGACTTGATGGAAATTATCCTTGAGCAAGATTATTGTCAGTGAAGTTAGGATGGACTCGAGTGGGTAAAAGAATATAGACAGGTCTGTAAAGCTCGTGCTATCCTCTCAAATGTGAGGTGTTGAGGGCCAGAAGCAAATTGCAAAGTGTGTTTAATTTTACATCACTGGATATAAAATTTGAATTAATGATTTGAAGATTACAGTAGAGTACTAGGTTATTTTTTATAGGGTGGTTTACTTTGTTTTTAAACTTGATTATAAATACAAAGTACTATCACATTTTATTTCACTTGACCCTCATGAAAACTTCCCACAGGGTGGACAGTATGTGTCAGCAACCATGATAAAACATAGTATTTGGACTTACCTGGCGGCGCAGTGGTTGAGAGTCCGCCTGCCGATGCAGGGGACACGGGTTCGTGCCCCGGTCCGCGAAGATCCCACATGCCGCAGAGCGTTTAGGCCTGTGAGCCATGGCCGCTGAGCCTGCGCATCCGGAGCCTGTGCTCCGCAACTGGAGAGACCACAACAGTGAGAGGCCCGCGTACCGCAAAAAAAACAAAAAAAAACCCATAATATTTTATTAAGCAATTTTAAATTTAATAGGTGTATAGCTTTATTTCTTTGTATTCTTTAAAGAATTTTCAAGCAAATAAATAGATGCTGTATACCTCAGTCATAGAGACATCAAGGAGTGAGTTCTACTAGACAGAAGCTCAAAGAGTTCAGATAAAACTCTCAAGATTATTAAAAAAAACCCTGAATCTTGATTTGGTCAAATCTTATTTTGAAACAGAGGTCCTAAATTGAGATTTACAGTAATGTCATTTCTGGAATGTAAAAGCCGGTTATTTTCTAACTTGTCTACCTAGTGTTTTTTTCATAGACATTATTTTTACTTTAGATTGGATCTAAGAAACTTTCTTCTTTTGACAACTATGCCTTTAATATATTCAAGTTACAAACGTAGTCTGAATCTTGCAACAATTCTTCTAGGATCTATTTGACTTGATTACTTATATTAGGTTGAAAACTGTAGCCATTTGCATATATCCACACACGCACTTAACACACATCTATCCAGTTTCCAATTTTTAAATTTTAAAACTGTTAAGTTTTTAGTTAATATTACAGGGAGATTAACAATGACTAGAGAAAGTAGGGCACGATAAGTGTGTTTCCTCCATATCAAGTCCTAATACTAGAAGCAAAAGTCACACGTTTGGAGGTTCGTTTTACACAGTCCTGTAAACATAGTTTCCATGGTCCCTGTCCACATGGCCTTCCTGCTCTGAGAGGATGAAGAATCCCACTCTCCACATGCTGATGTGGTCAGACTAATCAAGTGACTGCAGGAAAGGCACCTTCCTTAGTCAACCTTGTGTCTGCCCTCTGTCCTTGAATCATAGTTACTGGTTTTATGGTCCAGTGCAAATAGTCTTGAACCCTACAGCAGAGACAAGACACCAGCATCGGATGCATCATAAACCGAGCAGTCAAGCCCCCACCCCCGCCTCCATACTACAGGGTTTCTTTTTGAGTGGCGATGGGCTAGCTATAAGTCAAAGCCATGAAAAGAGGACCTTCATTCTGACCTAGGGTGGGTGACACCTCAAAGGTGTTTCTTCTTTTCTTCCACATCTGGATGGGAAACCTTGGGACGGTTACTTGGACAGGCCACCTCTAAGTAGCAACAGAGGTGACACTCTCAGATGAAACACTGAACCCATGCTGTCAATGGCCGACCCCTAAATTCATCCCTCAGCCACGCGCTCCAGCCGGAACGCCCAGAAACCACAGGGTCCTTAATCCATTCCAGCAACAGCGCCAATTTTTGGAAGCCAGAGAGGCCGGATGGCACCGGGGCGCGGGTTCCTGCCTCTTCCAGGCCGCACGCCGAAATCAAACGAGACGCAGGCTCGCTGCGGCCAGTAGAGCGCGCGTTCCGCTCCCTCTGCCGCCCTCACTGCGGGCGGGGCCGCCTCGAGGCCGCGGGGGAAAGGCAGGCACAGGAGGAAGAGACGCGGGAGGAGCGCTCTGCGCAGGCGCGCGGCGCCCCGCCTCCCCAGCGTCGGCTCCAGGGCGGGCGGCGCGGGCCCTCCCACTTTCGCCCGCGCCGCCTCACGGCCCCGGCCCTCGCTTCACCCCCGACGCCCCGGCGTGCGCGTCCTCCCGCCGGCCTGCAGGCCCGGGGCCTCCGCCTGCAAGCCCGCCGCTGCTCTTCGCGGCCCCGGCTGGCGTTCACGCTGTCGCCCGGGCCGGCGCGGCCGCGGGCAACCGCTCCCCCTCCCACACCTACCCCGTCCCCTCCCCGCCTTTTCCGCCCTCGCGTCCCCCTCCCTCGGCCAGCCGCCGCTGCTCCAGATGAGGTGATGGCAACGGCCAACTTCGGCAAGATCCAGATCGGGATTTACGTGGAGATCAAGCGGAGCGATGGTGAGACTCGCCGCCGCCCCTGCCGCCCGGGCCCCGCATTCGGGCATGCATGGAGGGGACGCGGGCGCCGGCTGCCTCATTGATTACTCCGCCGCGCAGTGGGGGCGGGAAGGCGGCGGCGGCCGCCGCGGCGGCGCTTTTGTGTGTGGCGTGTGTGCGAGTGAGGCCAGCTTGGGGTCCGCCCCGGGTGCCGCTGCAGTGCCGGGGCGGGGACGGGCCCTTCGGGGGGCTGGGCCAGGGGAGGCCGGCGGGGAAGGGCCCGGGTGTAGCGGGTTCCGTCTCTGGGGGCCTCGGACGGGCGCGCTGGCGGGTCCCGGGCAGGGAGCCCTCGCTCCTCCCGCGATCTCCATCCTCCCCGGGGACGCCAGCCCGGGGGGTGGGGGCAGCGGGCTCCGTTAGGGTTGACCCAGCCTTGCGTCTCACCCCGGCCTTTTCATTTTCCGGCCTCATCTCTGCGGGGGTGGGGAGAGCGTGAAGACCAGAGATTTCAGTATTTAGGGAACCGACTGCTTGTTACAGGCTGAGGTGGGGGAGAAAGGCCAACCCCGCTGGTTTAAAGTGTCTGGCTGTCACGTTTCTTCGTCTGTCGTTTCTCGAGCATGCCTCTTTCTTTTTTGCTAGTCCCTTCCTTGGAAGAAGGATGCGGAGCTTGTCGTGCTCAGCCATGAATAAGGGTGCGGGTATAAATGGGGAGAAGTATTCGATAAGCTTCTCAAAGGTGATGAGGCTGAAAGGGAAGGAGCGGGATGAGCCTAGTCAGTGCGAGGCACTACTAAGAGGGTGGGGCTGGGGGACCGTCTGTTGATATTTTCACACCCTCCGGAGAGGTAACCTAGAGGAAAGTGCAGACGAGGCACGGGCTTAATTACAAAGAGGGAGAAAGCCCTAGGCTTCTGTATCTTTCTATAGGTTTCTCTTGGGGAAAATGTTTTATGTCACTAGCCAGCCAGGCTTGGAAATAATTTATATTGTAAAGGAGAAACCGCATGGAGGGGGATAAATTATTTCCTTTCAATCCAAGCATTGAAGAAAGTAGAGGTGTGTAATATCGAGAGGTGTGCGGTGTTCCTTATACCGTACTTTTAATTTGTGGCTTCTTATCATTTAGCCTAGTCGGTGGTAACTGTCGCTGGTACATCCACACCCTCTTGGTTTCTACCAGGTTTGACCAAGTTATGTGAAGCTGAGATTGACTTTCATGTTATCTATGTGATGTATTGGAAGACCTTGTATAGCTGATGATTTTTTCCCCTTCGTTACATTTGACATAATTTGTGTTAACAACTGGAAGCATTATTATCCTGTATGTGAAAAGATGAATTATACCACTTAGAGCTTTAGAAGTTACCAGTAACACTAGTGGGAAAGAGATGTCTCTTTTACTTAGGTTGGGGTTTCTTTATATTTTTTCTTCAAATAACTTTTCTTAAGCAGTGCTGTTAACTGCAGTTTCTTTTTTAGGTAAATGCAGGTTCACCTTATACTAGCAAAAGTAGGGTTTGTATGTTATTTTAAATTTGGGGGAGGGGCATAAAAATGTGTAAGTTCTTTACATTCTAAGCCTTTAACTATGATTATAGGTGTTACTGTAGAATCTATCAGAAGTATCATGATATTTGAAAGGTTTGGATAATTCTGTATTTTCTGGGGTACCACCTTTTCATTTAAACGTATCGGACTGGAAACAATTTTGGTTTGGGGGGGTGGTTCTAGTATAGAGGCTTTTTTTTTTTTTTTTTGCGGTACGCGGGCCTCTCACTGTTGTGGCCTCTCCCGTGGCGGAGCACACGCTCCGGACGCGCAGGCTCAGCGGCCATGGCTCACGGGCTCAGCCGCCCCGCGGCATGTGGGATCTTCCCGGACCGGGGCACGAACCCGTGTCCCCTGCATCGGCAGGTGGACTCTCAACCACTGCACCACCAGGGAAGCCCCTAGGATAGAGGCTTTTAATACTGTTTCTGCCTTAACCTTCTGCCTGTACTAGAAACCCAGACACGTAAGAGCTTTGTGTTCTTACATAAGTGCAAGTAACCTAAAATCACATTTCAAAGCAGTTTGCCCTTGAGAAATAATGGAAATCATTACAGTGTATATCATCTCAACTTATAGTCATGTACATATTTATGCTCCTCAGATGCATGGTAGAGTTGAAGGTAACAGATAAGCAGAGAGCTTGAAAAGAAGGGAATGATCATTTGCATTGGGTGGTGGTGTTTCACAGTAGAAATTGATGTCTGGGAGACTCCCCTCAAGCTTTCCCTTTTTCACTTTAAAGACGCTGTTTTGTTTCTTCCCATTTCTATAGCATACGTGTTTTAGATAAAACAGTAGTGGTCATTGTAACAGAAATAAACTTTGTAGTTGGTTGAGCACGAATGTAACGCCTGAGACAGTGGAAACCACACGATGAAGAAGGACTGCCAGACTGCTGTTAACTGGTGACTTGATGTTTTTCTGCATGCTTGCTAATGGTGATCCTTGTCCTTGTTTCCGAGCATGCTTCTCCCATCCATTATGTTACATTAAAAAATATATATTCCCAGGTAACTAAAGTAGACTTGTTACTCTCTTTCAATACCCTGCTCAAAACTGATCCCTGATAAGTCTTCATTGATTACTAAAGCTGGATGGCCAGTTGGCCACTGAATTCCTAAGTCATTAGGAGACTCATGAGACAGCATATTTCCTTAAGTATTAATATTTGGGTACATTTTTCTTAATATTATGTTTTCAAACTGGCCAGACAAGGGGTAGTGTGGAGAACGCAATTGAGGGACGGCAGCCTCCCCGTGCCCACTTCAACCGGAGCCAGAGCATTAAGGAATTTTAAATTCTCTGAATTCATCTGCGTATCCAATCATGTTCCTAGCTGAGTTCCTTGTATTTAGTTTTTGAGCAAATCATTCATTATTGGATTTTGGTTTTTGAACATTATTTTAATTAGCCATTAAGATGAAGTCTTACCTGGAAGAGAGACCCTGCCTCTGTGCTCATCCTGTGAGCCACTTCCCTCTCTATCCCCCATGCCCACCACACCTCATACAGGCCTCTTATTCAAGACTCCCAGAGTTGATTGAAACTGAGTGATCTGTGAATGCTTGCTGACTTTTTTGGTATTCTAAGATTAGAAGTGACAGAGGTTAGGCTTGGACTCCTCAGATTATCCCTAGCCACAGGAGATAACCTGTTGTGAAATTGGACTGGTTTCCGGAAATGAACACTCATGTTTATTTTCTTGCATGTGTCTTCCTATTATCTTTCTGATTCAGTTTCTTTTTGGAATCTAATGACCCTGAAAACTGCAGTCTTAACTGTTGTGTAGGTAGTTTTCATTGGGAGATGCCCCCCCCCCAAAAAAAACAACACCGTGCACTGTTAAAACATTCCTTATTCGTTCTACAGTAGCTGTGACTATCGTTTGGGGGCTGGGGGAGTGATGAGATATGTTTCTGTGGTTTTTTTTTTTTTTTTTTTTTTTTTGCGGTACGTGGGCCTCTCACTGTTGTGGCCTCTCCTGTGGCGGAGCACAGGTTCCGGATGCGCAGGCTCAGCGGCCATGGCTCACGCGCCCAGCCGCTCCGCGGCACGTGGGATCCTCCCGAACCGGGGCACGAATCCGTGTCCCCTGCATCGGCAGGCGGACTCTCAACCACTGCGCCACCAGGGAAGCCCGAGATGTGTTTTGAATATTTCGAAGCTGCAGCTATGATGGGATTGTTCTTTGGGGTCTCTTACTCACAGGATTGATAAATGTGATCTGAAGAGAATCATACACTGTTTCAACCAGACAGATCCTTGGAGATGATCTAGTTCTCATTCTTATAGATGTGGAAACTGAGTCCCAAGTCACTATAAGTGACTTGTCTAGATTCATACACCTTAATACAGTGGCAGCCAGGAACCTGACTTACATAGCTTAGAAACCATACTATCAAGAACTGTGACAGTAGAGGAAGAATTCTCTATTATTTGGGAACCATGTACAGCTTTCTACAGCCCAGTAAAGATGTAGGAAATTGCTTCTTACTCATGGGAAAGCCACTAGAGAGCAGTATTATAGAGCCCAATTGGAATGATCCAGTAAAAACTGTTATGGTTTGGGCTTCCCTGGCGGCGCAGTGGTTGAGAATCTGCCTGCCAATGCAGGGGACACGGGTTCGAGCCCTGGTCTGGGAGGATCCCACGTGCCGCGAAGCGGCTAAGCCCGTGGGCCTCAATTACTGAGCCTGCGCGTCTGGAGCCTGTGCTCCGCAACAAGAGGGGCCGCGACAGTTAGAGACCCGCGCACCGCGATGAAGAGTGGCCCCCGCTTGCCGCAACTAGAGAAAGCCCTCGCACAGAGACGAAGACCCAACACAGCCAAAAATAAATAAATAAATAAATAAATAAACTCCTACCCCCAACATCTTCTTTTAAAAAAAAATAAAAATAAAAATAAAAAAACTGTTATGGTTTGTTTTCTAGAAGGTCACAAAGCTCAGAATTGTGGGAGAAAAAATATTCCTGTGTCTTAATTAAATGGTGAAAGGAGTACTTTAATTAAGCATCTGAAATCCAGAGGAAAGTGAAGATTTCCAAGGACCCATCAGGAATCTTTGAGTTTGGGGCAGGCAATCTTTAGAAAAGATTTCAATGACTTAATTCTCTACCTACTTTGCCACATATATTCCTCTGCTAGTTAGTTCATCTTTACATGTCGTTATATAGGCTTTTGGAGAACAGACTGAATTTAGGTAATAAAAATGAACCACATAGCAATATAGTTCCTTTTGGTACAGTTATGTGATTTTGATTATGAAGTGGGTAGAATGGAGGAAATTGTGGACTAGTGATTTCTTTTTACATGGTGATTAGCATGATGATGGTTCCAGATATATATATATATATATATATATATATATTTTAGGTCTTCATAGTTTTCCAAATAGGTTATCTAATTGGATCCTCACAGAAACCCTGTGAGGTAAATAGGGTAGGGGGTGGCAGATTCATTGTTTTGTAGGTGAAGAATCTGAGGTTGGATTACTTGCAAGATCACATGGTTAATAAAAAGCATAGCCTGGACCAAAACCGAAGTCCTTTTACTCCTAGCTCTCTTCAAATGCTGGCACATGTTTGCTGATTATGGTATGAAGTTGATCACTTTGTGTATTTTGATTTTCTTTTTTTTTTTCTTTTTTGAGATATGAAAGCCCCTTTTGCTCAGATAACCTACAATTTATAATGTTGCTTAAATTTGCCCTATTGGTGAGATCAAATTGATGTCTGATATTTTATTAACTATAAGCATTGAGATTCAGCGATCTAAGGCTTTAAAGCCCTTTTCAATACTCAATCACTTGTTGCTTCCAGAACTACCATAGAAAGAAATCTATATTCATTGCCTAGTCACTTGATTCTTTTTTTTTGTGTGTGTGTGTGTGTGTGTGTGTGTGGTATGCGGGCCTCTCTGTTGTGGCCTCTCCCGTTGCGGAGCACAGGCTCCGGACGCGCAGGCTCAGCGGCCATGGCTCACGGGCCCAGCCGCTCCGCGGCATGTGGGATCCTCCCAGACCGGGGCGCGAACCTGGTTCCCCTGCATCGGCAGGCGGACGCGCAACCACTGCGCCACCAGGGACGCCCACTTGATTCTTATGACAGAAATTTTGGAACTGTGGGGAAAGGCACGTTAACAAGGTTAACTTGTTTGTGTGGCAAAAATCTAGAGAAAATAGCAAAGAGCCAGTTAAGCTTGTGTCCCTTCAAATAGGGAAGGAGGCAAAAGTGTGGAAAATCCAGAAAAAGATTCCTTGAGGGCTTCCCTGGTGGCGCAGTGGTTGAGAGTCCGCCTGCCGTTGCAGGGGACACGGGTTCGTGTCCCGGTCCGGGAGGATCCCACATGC
>NC_041221.1:65936717-65981264 GCF_002837175.3 Physeter macrocephalus
GGCTGGGCCCGTGAGCCATGGCCGCTGAGCCTGCGCGTCCGGAGCCTGTGCTCCGCAACGGGAGAGGCCGCAGCAGTGAGAGGCCCGCGTACCGCAAAAAAAAAAAAAAAAAAAAAAGATTCCTTGAGAGATCATCCAGACCCATTCTTTCTAGTTACAAGTATACTTGTCGTTAATATTACATTAATTTTTTGCAAAGCTTAATTTTTGGAATTAACCACCAACTTTGCTTTTAACACCTCTATCCTGTAACCTAAAATAATCTTTTAAGGTGTTTATTTGTTTTGATATTGTAGTTTTGAGCTTGAGAATAGATAACATTTTTAAGCCCTGAGTAAAACTAATTTTCGCTCTTCTGGTCCAATTGTGGAGCAGTTGTGGGAAGGTTGCTTTTCTATCACACACTAGCTCTTTTAATTAAAGTAGTACTAATGGTATTGTAGTGCCTAAGTGAAAATAGACATTAGAACCTCACCATATTAAATATTTAAGTGCTTGATTACACATAGTGGATGTTGTGCCATGTATGAGAACTAAATACAAGTTCATGGTGATTGGGATTTGTCTAGTGAAAACTTATGCAAAATGAAATGAAGTATCATTTCATTGTTGGTTAACCTTAAGTTTAACTTTTTGCTTCTATCTCCCAAGAGTAAAATGAGGGGAGAGGTGTCCCTTTTAAAAGTTGTGCTTCTAAATCTAGTCCTGGGCTTTCCCATTTTGGGTATTGCTTGTTTTTCTCACTACCTACCTACTGCAATCAAGCTTGCAGTTCAAATGGGCATATTTTAGGGTGTGAGAGTATTTTGGTGTATAGACCTTAAGTGATTATGTCATATCACAAAATAATGTGATCTCATAATTCTCTGTTTTCTTATTATAGAGTTAATTAAGTATACTTTTGTTAACCGTCTGTTAAATATAGGTCATTCTGATGTGTGTTGGAGATACAAAAAACAGTAAGATACACACACTTCCTGCCCTCAGAAACAAATGATTGATAACATAGTATGATTAGTACTGATAGGACTATGCCATTCTGTGTGTACGTCATTACTACTTACCTTTTTAGGTTTAGACTCTTTAGACTCTTGAAGTTATGAGTCTTCTGGTTGGAAAATACATGTCATACATGCTGTCCTTTTCACCTCCTCTTCCCATGACCAATATCCATTATCTCTCGTGGCATGCTTTCCTGATAAACCCATATATTCAGTCTCAGAATTCTTCTTAAAATATAGCACCACCAGTCCTGGTAGTCCTTGTCAGTCAATTGAAATTGGCATTATTTGTCATTACTGGCCTCTTTTCTTTTCTCTAATACTCATTTGAGTTTTGACTTTATAACTTTTAACCTTTGTTTTGATACTTAAAGGAATAAGGTTTATTCCATTTAAAATTTCTAGCAGACCAGTCCCTGGCAGCAGATTCCTCTCTAGATATCCTGTGTTGGGGTGCTTGTAAACGCAGGGACCAAGGAAGCAGATAGAGCCAGCTGATGGTGCTTCTGTGTAATTTGGGGACAGCCTCTTCACACAGTGTGGCCAAGGGGCTATGAGAATCAGGCACCTCCCTGGGCTATATTTTACTTACCTTCAAAGACTTTTTCTCCAGGTTTTTATTGGTTTGGGCATTAATTTTAACCAGATTTCACCTATATAAAATTTTTTAAAGGATCAGGATGGGACATAGTTCTGGTGAAATTTGTTGAGTGTCTACATTATGCAAAGAATGACCCCTTTGATTAGAACTCTTGGCCAGGAGCTATCTACTCAGCCTCATCCAGATAGCTTGTATCTTCCATACTGCCACTTGAGTTTTGTTTCTTTCTTAAAAAGTGAATCCAGGTGTTAATCTTGATACCTGAAGGGATTTAACATTTGTGCCCTTTATAAGTCAGTTGCTTTGCTAAATCCAGTATCTTGTTTGACTTTCATGACAACCCTATAATGTAGACAGTATCTTCCCATTTTACAAGAGAAACCCTGTGCTCAAGTGTATAAACTACTGTAAAGTGTTTAAGCCTCATGAAGGAGCATTTTAGATATTTACATTATATATATTGGTCAAGGCTATGTGGTAAGTGTATTTTTGGGATGTGGGATATGGATATATTTAGAGAACATATTGGATAAATGTTATGGGAGTTCTGTTTCTAGCCTGGGTAGAATTAGTGTAGTGGTTCACAGCCCTGACTGCTTATTAGCTTATTAGAATCACCTGTGGGGCTTTGGAAACAAACAACCAAACATAAACAACTCTCTACCTATCACTACCGGTATCTGGGTTCTTTGCCTAGAGATTCTATTTAAGTGGTCTGATATGGAGCCAGGGCCTCAGTATTTTATTTTAAGACATCCCATACGCTGGTGAAACTTAACTTCACACACTGGTGATTTCAGTATGCACCCAGGGTTGTGATCCATTATTTTAGAAAAAGTAGCATCTCCTAACAGTAATCTGACAAAACCTCGTGGCAAGTGGAAGTTTTAATGATGGGAGGAAGATGACCAGTAGATTGCCCTGGGGGGAAGGAGGCATTCTAGGCCTGTGGCACAACATGTGAGCTGCAAATGGAGGTGTGGCACAACATGTGAGCTGCAAATGGAGGGCTGTCAGGTAAAGGGCATTTAAAACAGGCATACCAGAGGGTGATAGATGAGGAAAGGAAGGAAGGAGGAGTAATCTGGGACACCTTATTAAAGACTTGGCAACGAAGGTAAGGTAAGGCATCTTGGAATTAATTTCTAGGACACTTGGAAACTACTGTAGGACTTAATCTCCTAAGAGCAGTAATAGGAGTTAGCTAGTGATTAGTGATAGATTAGAGGGAGAGTAGTACTGAAAATTAGAGCTAGCAAGGATAAGATTGCATTAGTTGAGGAGGGTAAGCAGTGGTTAAGGAACAGATGAAATACAGAACACTGTAAAAAGAATTGATGGTATAGTCAATTTATCACTTGTGCTGAATAAAGGGCAGATGTGTTGAAAGGAATGGACTTAACATTTGGGAAGGCTGAGTGTCGGTTATAAAACTTCTTCAATCTGTTTAATCAAGCTAGTCCTGTTCACGAATACAGCCTAGAGAACTGCAGAGCCAGTGTACAATGTGCTATCAAAGAGCATCCAACTCAAGACTGTTCATAGTTTTTGCCACTAGTATCTTAAAAATAAGTGAGTCTAAGGTATGAGTCACTTCCAATTAATGTTTATATGTAGATCAGGAATTTACTTAAGCTGTAACGCTTTGCCTACTTAAGAAGACTCAGTTATAGTATATTAGCCAAGACCCTCTCAGAACTCCTAGAAGTGAATGGGAAGGAAAAACAGTACTTAAAGGATCTGGCTTCGGCTCTTTAAGGGATGGAGTGTTTTGATTCTTAAAATGCAGCTGCTCTCCTTTACTTCTCCTTTGCTCTTATTTTTGGCCTATTTTTTCTGCCCTGGCTTTTACCTTCCCTTTTCATCCTCAAGATTCTGAATGTCATTTCAGCATTTAGAATCTCTTAACTACTATTTGCAATTTAGGACTTAAAAATGGGTAAGCAAAGGATGAGTAGACAGAGCTCAGTGGATTTTTAGGGCAGTGAAATTATTCCTTATGATACTGTAATGGTGAATACATGTAAATTTGTCAAAACTCAAAGAAGATACACCACCAAGAATGCACTCTAATGTAAAATATGTACTTTGAGTATTAATGACGTGTCAGTATAGGTTCGTTGATTGTAATAAGTGTACCCCGTGTGGGATGTTGATAGTATGGGAGGCTGTGGGTATGTGGGGACCAGGGATATATGGGAAATTTCTGTACCTTCTGTCTAATTTTGCCACGAACCTAAAAGTGCTCTTAAAAAAAATCTACTTTTAAAAGGGAGGGAGGTACGCAAACTTCGGGCGTTAAAAGTCAGAGCTACTCTCGAAATAATGGACCAACTAGTGACAAGAATTTATAATATTTTAAGAATCAGGATCAACCCAGTAGGGTTGCAGTTAAGGTAAATTTTTGCTCTTTGTTTTTGTTATGCTTAGTCTGTTGGCCAATATGAGATACTTAAGGTTTGCTGATGAAATTTTTAAAATGAGCTGTAGTGCAATGAGAGGATTCAGATAAGCTTAGCAACTTTACCTCCATCTCTTTACTTTGGCCCATGGACATTTTGAGTTTATAGCTCAAATAGCATGACAAATGTCCAAGCATTGTATTAGAAGCTTCATCCTTGAAATTGGCCAGGGTTTAATTTAAACAAGAGTTTACCTGTTCTAGTTAAACTATAGGTAATTCTTGATGTAAGATATGCATATGAAATCTAATTATGTCATCCTATGAAAAGTGAGTTGGGAATGCAAACAGCATTAAATTTTGCGGGGTGAGGAAGGTAGTGTTTTTAAGCCTGTAGTTTACTATGGACTGCTAAAGAGAAATGGATACAGTGATTTACCTATATGGTTTTTAGGAAATTAGAACCAATTTGAGGCCCTAATTAATGAGGTAAGTCTTAGAATTTAGCCACAGACAGCTCTCTGATGAAATACTGCTATTGGTCAAAGCTTGCTTATATTTCTACAGTGAGGAAATTGACTTGTCCAAGGTCATACATAAAGTAGCAAATATGAGATCAGAACATAGATTATCTGCCTCTAAAGTCCTGTACATTATAATTCCTTTAGAGTTCTTTGTGTACTATGAATGTTCCAGGCATTGGAAGTCAAGTCATTAATTAAACAATACTTTCTTTTTTTTCTATAGTATAAATTGCCTTCAGGTGTTTTTATTAATCCAGCTAGCATTTGCAGCATGACCATTATTATGAGTCCCTTCATCTGATGCCTTTGAGGGAATAGGTACAGGACTTTCCCCTAGAAAAGGCTACTTTGTCAGTTACAACAGAATATTAAATAGCTATTGTACTCAGTGCAGGTACTCTGGCTATATAATTTCTTTTGAAAAAAATGTTCTAGGGACTTTCTTGGCGGTCCAGCGCAAGGGGCATGGGTTCGATCCCTGGTCGGGGGACTAAGATCCTACATGCCGTGCGGCCAAAAAAAAAAAAAAAAATTCTAGACTATTCGAGTCTCTCTGCATTGCCTAAGTTTAGGCCCTCGCTCCCAGATTTCCCAAAGTTTGGACAAGTACGTACACTAGCATGTGAAAGAATGCTTCTTATTAGATGAGCAACTTTATTGTCAGGAAAATACAATTTTAGATCTACTTGCTAGGAGTCCACTGGTATTATTGATTAATTAGGGGGCCTTTCTAGATTCAGTGATCTTTATTTTTATGAAACTGTTCTTTGAAATTGTTTTGGGATAATATGTGTGTTGCATTTTTACAAATTGTTTTCCAGTTATAGGTGATATTGAGAGTTGATTACAATATGGCCCTAGACGTTGGGATGTAGTTTTATGGAGTGATACACATCAGAAAGTCTACAAACAATAAATGCTGGAGAGGGTGCGGAGAAAAGGGAACCCTCCTACACTATTGGTGGGGATGTAAATTGGTGCAGCCACTATGGAAAACAGTATGGAGTTTCCTTAAAAAACTAAAAATAAACACAACATTGTAAATCAACTATACTTCATTAAAAAAAAAAACAAAAACTGAAAGTAGAGTTACCACATGACCCAGCAATCCCACTCCTGTGCGTATATCCAGAAAAGGCAAAAACTCTAATTTGATGCATCCCAGTGTTCATAGCAGCACTATTTACAATAGCCAAGACATGGAAGCAATCTAAGTGTCCATAAACAGATGAATGGTTAAAGAAGGGGTGTGTGTGTATGTGTGTATACACACAGAATGGAATATTAATCAGCCATAAAAGAGAATGAAATATTGCCATTTGCAGCAACTTGGATGGACCTAGAAATTAACATACTGTGGAATTCCCTGGCGGTCCAGTGGTTGGGACTCAGTGCTTTCACTGCGGTGTCCTGGGTTCAATCCCTGGTTGGGGAACTAAGATCACACAAGCCATGCGGCACAGCCAGAAAAAGAAATTATCATACTAAATGAAGTAAGTCAGACAGAGAAAGACAAATATTATATGATATCACTTATATGTGGAATCTAAAAACCAATACAAATGAACTTATTTACAGACTCACAGACATAGAAAAAACTTATGGTTACCATAGGGGAAGGAAGGGGGAGGATACATTAGGTGTATGGGATTAACAGAAACACATCACTGTATATAAAATAGATAAACAACAAGGATTTACTGTATAGCACAGCGAACTATATTCAATGTCTTGTAATAAGCTATGATGGAAAAGAATCTGAAAAAGAATATATATGTATGTATAACGGAATCACTTTGCTGTATACCTGAAACGAGCACAATGTTGTAAATCACCTATAGTTCAGTTAACAAGAAAAGAAAAATTCTTGGGGTAAAACTAAAATGTCACTACGGTTTTAAAAAAAAAAAAGAGTGATACATTTCTTTTAACCTTACATGTTCTTTTGGGTTTAATTAATAGCCATTCCTTAACTAAATTAAATAAAACTTATTTTCCTCCTACCCCTCGTACCTTTCCTTTTTTTTTTTTTTTTTTGCGGTACGCGGGCCTCTCAGTGTTGTGGCCTCTTCCGTTGCGGAGCACAGGCTCCGGATGCGCAGGCTCAGCGGCCATGGCTCACGGGCCCAGCCGCTCCGTGGCATGTGGGATCCTCCCGGACCAGGGCACGAACCCGCGTCCCCTGCATTGGCAGGCGGACTCTCAACCACTGCGCCACCAGGGAAGCCCCTCCTTCTTAATCTATGCAGTTGCATCCTTATCTCTCCATTTTCTAAATGTTGGTGTTCTTCAGGGCTTGGTCCTAACCCTGCAGTACTTCTTGCACAGTATTCTCTCTGGGTGAACTAAATGCTTCTCTTCACCTCAGGCTAGTTGAAGACACATACTGTTTGTATGTCTAATGAATTACTAATTATCTCCACTTGGATAGCTCATAAATACCTCAAATTCAGCATTTCCAAAATTGAACCCATTACCCATTCTCCAAATCTATTTCTTCAGTATGTCTCATTACTTTCATTCACCCTGTTATCCCAGTCAGAAACCTAGATGTCTTCCTTGACTCCTTGTTCTGTCTTGAACTCGTTTCCTATCATCAGGTTCTCTTCACTGCTCAAGTACCTCTTAAGTCCTTACATTTTTCCATCCCTCTACTACACTTTGGTCAGGCTAGCATTATGTCACATCGTACTGCTGCAACAAATTCCTAATAAATTCTTAAGGTCTCTCTACCTTTGGTTGGTTACTCTTTCAGAATAACCTTTCAAACATGATCACATGCTTAAAACTTTCTGATAACTTCCTTTACCTCTCTTACCCTTTGGATAAAAAAACTCAGCTCTGTAACATAGGTTACTGTAGACCCTGAACAATCTGACTTTCCTCTCCAGTCTCATTTCTTGCCACTTACCTGAGGCACTCCAGACACTGAGCTGTTAGAACTTGTACTTAACCTATCTAACTGCTGTTGCTCTTTTTTGTGTCTGTTAAACACTTCATCCTTCTTTGATTCCTAGACCAGGATGGGTCCCCTGCTTTATGTTCTCTGAGTCCCCTCTGTTTACTCTGTCAGAACACTCATGGGACAGTATTATGTGTTTAACTGTCTCTGGTCAGACTCAAGTTTCATCATATCCCCAGTGCCTAGCAGAGGACCTCTACACCCTTAATAAATTATCTGTTTGCTGAACCAGTGATTAAATGAATATCTACCTGTGCTGTTCTTTCACTACTCTGTCTATTCAAATTTTGACATTCTGGTAAAAATTGACTTGTGTTCATCCTCCAGGCATCAATAGTATGACATAACAAAGTATGTGTCATTGCCTTTTTTTTTTTTTTTTTTTGTGGTACGCAGTCCTCTCACTGTTGTGGCCTCTCCCTTTGCGGAGCACAGGCTCCGGACGCGCAGGCTCAGCGGCCACGGCTCACGGGCCCAACCGCTCCGCGGCATGTGGGATCTTCCGGGACCAGGGCACGAACTCGTGTCCCCTGCATCGGCAGACAGACTCTCAACCACTGCGCCACCAGGGAAGCCCCTGTGTCATTGCTTTTAATGTATACTTTCTTTTTTAAATTTAATTACCTGTTTTGAATAGCAACGTGTGTAAATGTGTACCTTTTCCCTACAGACGGCATATTGTACACTGGTGCTTCTTAATTTTATTTTCACTTAATAATAACAACAGTATCTTGGAGAACCTTTGAGTACATAAATAACAGTCTCATTCTTTTTCTTTTTAAAAATTTTTATTGTATATTGGGAGTATAGTTGATTAACAATGTTGTGTTAGTTTCAGGTGTACAGCAGAGTGTTTCAGTTATACATGTACATGTATTATTCTTTTTCAAATTCTTTCCCCATTTAGGTTATTACAGAATATTAAACAGAGTTCCTTGTACTATACAGGTCCTTGTTGGTTATCTATTTTAAATATAGCAGTGTGTACATATCAATCCCAAACTCCCAATCTGTCCCTCCCCCGCTTCCTCCCTGGTAACCATAAATTCACTAAGTCTGTGAGTTTGTTTCTGTTTTGTAAATAAGTTCATTTCCATCATTTTTTTAGATTCTGCATATAAGCGATATCATATGATATTTGTCTTTATCTGACTTACTTCACTTATTCTTTTTCATAGCTGCATTTTATTAGTGATTATATATACCACAATTAAGATTATGCCCATTCTGTAGCTACTGTACAGCTAGTACTGTACTGAATAATCTTGAGCTTATGTCATTTTTTACATACATGACTACATCTGTAGGATAAAGTCCTAGAAGGAGAATTGTTGGGTCAGAGAATTGTACATTTTAAATTTTGATAGATCTTGCCAGTTTGCTTCCATAGAGAGTGTGTGAATTTACCTTCCTATCTGCAGAAGTGCCTGTTTCCTCATACCCTTGTCCATACAGTGTACAAACATACCTTTTTGAGGTTTGTTAGCTTGGAGTATGAAGTTCATACTGTGCCTATAGAATGTTTTTTTTTTTTTTTCCTGAAGTTAAATGGCCCTTAAAAGATAACAGGTTTGGGCTTCCCTGGTGGCGCAGTGGTTAAGAATCTGCCTGCCAATGCAGGGGACACGGGTTCGAGCCCTGGTCTGGGAAGATCCCATGTGCCACGGGGCAACTAAGCCCCTGCGCCACAACTACTGAGCCTGTGCTCTAGAGCCCACATGCTGCAACTACTGAAAGCCCTCGCACCTAAAGCCCGTGCTCCGCAACAAAGAGAAGCCACCACAGTGAGAAGCCTGTGCACTGCAGGGAAGAGGAGCCCCAGCTCGCCGCAACTAGAGAAAGCCGGCAACTAGAGAAAGCCTGCATGCAGCAACGAAGACCCAACACAGCCAAAAATAAATAAGTAAATTTATTTTTTAAAAAAAAGATAACAGGTTTAATTTTTAAAGTGTTTATGAGGTCTGGACATACAATGAAAAACATTCAAGTTCTAGTATGTGATTATAAGAAAGTGATTTTTTTAATTAAAAAATTTGAAAAATGGACATTATAGTTTTTAACCTAATAAACTTGAACAGCCTTACTAAATAATAGTTTAGATTGGGAGCTTTGAGACTCTGAATACAGTTAAACAGTTTATGCTAATGAAGTACTTGCCTGTATTTCTATCAGTTTGTACTTAGTTAACTCCCTTAAGTAAATTGTCTCGCTATTGAGGGCAGAATCAATAAACTTAATCTCTATAGAGACAGAAAGTAGGTTAGTGATTGCTTATGATTGTTAGTGATTATTGGAGGAAGGGGAGGGTAATAGCTCAAGGATAGCAGGGTGTCTTTTTGAGGTGATTAAAATGTTATAAAATTGACTATGGTAATGGTTATAAATATCTGAATATGCTAAAAACATTAAATTGTATGCTTTAAGTGATGAATTGTATGTTATGTGAATTATACCTCAATAAAGTTTTTTTTTTAAACCTTTTCTTAGGCCAAAATGGTGAATTGTTACTTAAATTTGTATTATTACTGGTAAAGGTGAAGTTTTGTTTTTGTTTTTGTTTTGCTAATTGTAATCTCCTATTTCTAAAATGGTTTTCTTGGGCTTGATTGTACTGTGTTATATGAGTTCTCTTCTTTTTGAACTATTCTTAATCGCCTAAATTCATGCTCCTTATCAAGTTCTTAAATGTTAATGTTTCCCAGAGTTCTGTCATTGATTGTCTCTTATTTCCCTGTGTTCTTTTTAGTTACCTACTTTTTCAAAAAATTGAGGTGTAATTCACATATCGTAAAATTCACCCTTTTTAGGCAACAAAACAAAAGTAAACAAGTGGGACTACATCAAACTAAAAACCTTCTGCACTGCAAAAGAAACCATCAACAAAATGAAAAGACAACCTACGGAATGGGAGAAAATATTTACAAACTGTATATCTGATAAGGATTTAATATCCAAAATATTTAAAGAATTTAATAGCAAAAATGAAATCTGTTTAAAAAATGAGCCAAGGATTTGAACAGACGTTTTCCTAAAGAAGACATCTGTATAGATGGCCAACAGGTACATGAAAATATGTTCAGTATCACTAATTATTAGGGAAATGCAACTCAAAACTACAATGAGATATCACCTCACCTGTTAGCATGACTATTATCAAAAAGTCAAGAAATAAGTGTTGGTGAGGATGTAGAAAAAAGGAAACCCTTGTGTACTCTTGGTGGGAATGTAAATTGGTGTGGCCACTATGGAAAACAGTATGGAGGTTCCTTAAAAAATTAAAAATAAAACTACCATATGATCTAGCAATTCTACTCTGTGTATTTGTCCAAAGGAAACAAAATTCTATCTCGAAAAAAATATCTGTATCCCTGTGTTCATTGCAACATTTTACAATAGCCAAGACATGGAATCAACTAAAGTGTCCATCAGTGGTTGGATGGATAAAGAAGATACAAGGTGTGTGTGTGTATATACATAATACGCAATGGAATATTACTCCACCGTAGAAAAAGAAGTCTTGCCTTTTGCAACAACATGGATGGACCTTGAGGGCGTATGCAAAGTGAAATAAGACAGTGAAAGACAAATACCATATGATCTCACTTATATGTGAAATCTAAAAACAAAACAAAGCAAAAAACCAAACTCGGGTGCCTAAAACGGATTGGTAGTTGCTAGAAGTGGGAGGTGGTGGGGTATGAGGGGGTAGGTGAAATGGGAGAAGGGGATCAAAAGGTACAAACTTACAGTTATTCAATAAATGTCATAGGATATAATGTACAGCATGGTGACTATAGTTAATAATACTGTATTGTATATTTGAAAGTTGCTAAGACTGTAGATTTAAAAGTTCTCATCACAAGAAAAAAAATTTGTAGCTATGTGTGGTGATGGATGTCAACTTATTGTGGTGATCATATCACAATATATACAGATCATTATTTTGTACACCTGAAACTAATATAGTGTTACATATCGATTATATCTCCGTAAAGAAAAGGAAAAAAATAAAATTCCAGATGAGGGGAAAAATTTGCCTTTTTAAAGGGTACAGTTCAGTGATTTTAAGTATATTCCCAAAGTTGTGTTTCACTGATTTCAGAACATTTGCATCGCTCCAAAAAGAAACCCATACCCATTAGCAGTCACTCTGCATTCCTCCTTCACTCCAGCCCCTAAATCTACTAATCAACTTTCTGTCTTTATGGATTTGCCTGTTCTGGACATTACATATAGGTGGAACCATATGATATGTGACCTTTAATGTCTAACTTCTTTCACTTAGCATAGTCTATGCTCAGAGTTTATCCATGTTGTAGCATGTTTCAGTATTTTATTCTTTTCTGTGCCTGAATAACAATCCATTTTACTTATTCATTCATCAGTTGATATTTGTGTTGTTTACAGTTTTTTTGCTATTGTGAGTAGCATTCACCTACAAATTTTTGTGTGGACATATGTTTTTTAGCTGGGTGTATATATATATATATATATATACATATATATATATACATATATATATATACATATATATATATATACATATATACATATATATATGTATATATATATATACACCTAGGAGTGGAATTGCTGGGTCATGTGGTAACTCTATGTTTAACATTTTGAGGAACTGTCGTACTGTTTTCCATGGCTACATCATTTTATGCTCTAACCAATAATATTTGAGGGTTCCAGTTTCTCCACATCCTTGCCAAAACTTGTTACTGTCTTTTATTATAGTTATCCAAATGGGTGTGAATGTGCTTACTAGCCATTTGTATATCTTCTTTAGAGAAACGTCTCTTCAAATTCTTTGCCCATTTAAAATATTAGGTTATTTATCTTTTTATTGTTGAGCTGTAAAAATTCTTTAAATATTCTGGAAACTGTTTTATATGCATTGCAGATATTTTCACCCATTGCATGGGTTGTCTTTTCTCTTTCTTGATTAGTATCCTTTGAAGCACAACAGTTTTTAATTTTGATGAAGTCCAATTTATCTTTCTTTTGTTGCTCTGCTTTTGTTATATCTAAGAAACCATTGCCTAATTCAAAATGTGATCTACTTTTGTGTCCTTTTACTTCTGTAGTCCTTTCCATGACCTATATCACCTAAAATAGTTACATATGTTCTTCCTTGATCCTAACACCCATTCTTGACCTTTGAACATAGAGAGCAGATTATTTTAGCATTGTTAGCAAGTATACTGCAGTTTTTTGATACAGGATTAACAAGGCTTTGGGATGTATTGGAATCCTAGTTGTGAAGTCATCTGTCTTTGTTATAAGAGTTGAAGGGTTCCTATTATATGTGTAGGTGTGCACATGTAGTATAATATGTCTGGGATTTAGAGGAACCATAGTAAGACAGCACAAAATCAAGCATAGAGAGCTACGTGGGAAGTAGAGTTTAAACTTGAATTATGGTAAAGATGATTTATTTTGGTTTGGTTTCTTTCATGATCATATCCTCAATATTATTTTAAAACAGATCAATGGCATGTAGTTCAGTTTATTAAAAACCCTTCCAGCTGTACTAAGTCGTCTGGGAAAAGAGGAAAATAAATTGATAAGAAGGTATTTCTTTTTAAAAAGAGAATGTAAAAACCCTGTAAAATTACATCTGCATACATACTGAAGTTAAATATGGATGAATTGATATGGTATCTGGGATTTGCTTCAAAGTAATACAGTTGTGGTGGGAGGAATGGCAATAGGATTGGCCATGTGTTAAAATTAATGAAACTAAATGAAGAGTATTTGGTATTTATAGTATGTTTGTAATTTTCATAATAGATTTAAAATTTTTAATAAAAACTTTTAAAAATGCCGCCTCAAACCTAATCTTTCTCTTTAGTTTCAGATCCACCTTCTAGATATTACCACACGGATTTCCTGCTGGTATTTCTAATTAAACTCATCAAAATGGAATCCATTGCCTTTATCTCCAGATTTCTATATTTTCTGTGTTCTGTATATTGGTTAATGGAAGCACCATATACCTGGTTTCCCAAGATAGAAACTTCAGACATTGTCAACTTCCCTAATTCCTTGAAGATTTTTGCTCCTGACTCACTGTTATTCTCTCCTACCCTATTCCTATCATATTTTTTGGTAATTGCATCATTCATATATAGATGATCTTTCTAGTACCCTCTTCTCTCAGTTCTTTGAACTGCTTTCCTCCCTCCCTCCTTCACTCCCTCTCTCCTTCACTCCCTCCCCATTTCCCCCCACCCCTCCCTCCTTCCCTCCTTCCCTCCCTTCCTTCCTTCCTTCCAGTGATCTTACCCTTGGCCTTAATTAGCTCACTATATTCCTGACATCTTCATAATCTCAGTTTCAAGCATCCCAGTTTTCAGTCACCATTCTGTCTTTCCAGCATATTCCCTCTAGTATCCTGACTCCACTAATCTTTTGACTCCATCAGGATTTATAATCCTACTACTTTTTATTGTTCCTATCTTTCCCTCATGAACTCACTTTCTAATAAACCCTCCGTTATATGTGTAACTTAAACTCCCTTGCCCCCCTCTCTTGATCGGCAAAACCTCTCAGATCACTCCCTTCTACATGTTTTAAACCTCCTTGCCCTTTCTAGGTTGTCTGAAAATGACTGGAGGGAAAAAATCATAATTATGCTTACTGGTCACAATTTAAATCATGGCTACTTTCCTTGAATGAGCAATCATATCTCTAGCCCATTCATTCTTTCCTAGCTGACTTTTGTCACAAAATCCTTAGTGTTTATTTACTCACCCACACTCTCAGCAGATGACCTTGCTTCCCTTTTCCCCACTGAGAAATATAAGCAATCAGAAAAGAACTTTTACAGATCTGCTGTATCTAACCAAGTACCAGTATCTGCACCTGTAAATCTGCCTTCCTTACTTTGCCATGGATAAACTCTTTCTGTTCCCATTTTAGGCCAATTTCCTTTACTTGTTCACTAGATCCTGTGCCCTTTCACCTGTCCAAAGTTACTACTTCATCAGTTCTCTCCTTGTGCTGTATCAATATTTTCTTTTTTACTGAATTATTTCCATCAGCATATTGGAATGTTATTTCTCTCATCTGAAAAAGTGATAACTCTTAATCGCACTTTCACTTTTAGACATTGTTTTTATTTTACTTGATCTGTTAACAGCATTTGACACAGTTGATTCATTCTTCCTTCCTTGAAATACCTTCTTCACTTGACTTTTAGGACTTTACTCTTTGGATTTTTCTTATTTTTCTCTGGCAACTTCTTGATCTTCTTTGCTGGTATCTCATTAACTCCCTGACTCTATACATTGAAGACCAGGATGTCTACCCTCATTCTCTTGGTGATCACATCCACTTTCCTTGCCTTAAGTACTGTCTGTATCAGTGTTTTTCAAACCTTTTTTCATTATTGCTCTTCTCCAAAGAGCCGTTTTAAATTTTTTACCCTAATCACACTGTCCCATGAAACTTTGATACTACATATACTCTGTATTTGTTTATGTGTTATGTGCTTCTATGACTCTACTCTTCTTTGTGCTCAGCGGCCATGGCTCACGGGCCCAGCCGCTCCGCGGCATGTGGGATCTTCCCGGACGGGGGCATGAACCCGTGTTCCCTGCATCGGCAGGCGGACTCTCAACCACTGCGCCACCAGGGAAGCCCTATGTCTTCTCTTAATCCACATTGGCCAGGCATTAAAAGTAGAAATTTCCCTGGGTTAGAGCCACTACCATCATAGGTTTCCATAGTAGAGTGGAGCAGAGATTGGTTGTGATGACGGATTCGTGGGAGAAGTAGTGACATTGCAATCATGGATTGAGATTTTGGCACAAGATGGGGAATGTGCCCTGTTTATCTTTATATTCCTACTTCCTGATTATGTCCTCTGCCATTTGAAAGAGGACATATTAGTCTGCATAGGCTGCTGTAACAAATAATGTTATAATGCTTTATAATGTTAAATAATGTTATAATGTTAAATGTTTTATAATGTTTTTGGCAGCTTTCTGAGTTATGTTTAAATTTTGTTAATAAATATATGCACAGATCTACATTGCCTGGGTTACTGCTGTTGGAAACGGTTGAAAAACATTCCAAAATATCCCTAGCTCTTGTTAGGATGTATTTAAGCATAACAGAAGATGATATGTACATGTAGATATAAAAAGTTCACAGAATAATGCAGCTATATTGGTATGGAATTCCCTTTTGAGTAAATAGGAGTTTAAGCCAGAGAGCAATTAGATAGCATTGCTCAATATATGCAGCAGGTATCTGTGAAAAGTAGTTCTTCAAAACTTTGGATTAGTGCTTGCTTCGGGAGCATGTATCCTAAAAGACTTTGGACTGTCAGCAACATGTTATTTTAACACCACCACTATAAAACTTTGCAAATCTTTTATCGTTAAACAAATGAATAAAGGTGTATTTTGGATATTCTGTCACCTAGGAAAATGATCTTTTAATTAAAATGTATTAAGATTTATTTAGTTATTAAACTTTAGTTAATAAACTTAATGAAGTTTTTAGTGCTGTTTTCTAAGGTTGGTTTGTTTGTTTACATTTTCACTAGTTCAGCTAGAACCCTAATCAGATAACTTATGATTTTAGAAATTCAGTTTTTATGTTTTCTTTACTAGTGGTTTTGGATACTTTTTAAATCCTCTTCCCCAACCCCAAATATGCATAATGATATCAGGAAACTACAGTGATTTAATACCTTTTAAAGGGATCATGGCCCCTTTGTGACATTTTTTTATTATCCCTGTAGGTAATTAAGGATGGAAATTTTCTTAAAAGCTGCATAATGGGCCCTTCTAAATGATAATTTTACCCAAATTGTTAGCGTGCAGTGTGGTTCAATCACTGCTGTAAAAACCCAACAAGATCTGAAATTCCCTGTCGGCCCAGAGAAACTGGGCAGTATTGAATTTTCACATCCTTTTTCAAAACAATGGACATACGAGTTAAGACTTTGAAAATTTGTAGTTTGTTTACAGTATTAATGACGTTTGTCCCATTTTTAAGTTGTATTTTCTTCGTGAAAATTCTTAGCTGTACCATTCCCATTTTTCAGAATTCCAGCTTTGTATTTAAAAATGTAAGAAAGGAAATGCTAAAACTCTTAAATTTAGTTATAAACAGTAACATCTTAAATGTGATAAACCAAAACAAAAAGGTCTCTATGTTTGGCAAAGTCACATTCCCCAGGGATTTACTAAACAGCAACAGCACTGTTAACCACTGTCAGCTGAGGCATTATTTGTGCCCTTCTCTAATGGCTCCTTGTTCCACCAGAGCTGTTGAAGAAGGTGTGACGCTTACATCGTCCTCGTTAAGGATTATTTTCATCACTGCTTAGATTAGCTAACAAAACCTGGATATCAGAGTTTGGGAATGTGACTTCTACTGGATCTGCTGTAATGGTCTCTGAAAAATCACCAGATTATTGTCTGTCCTTATTTATTGGTCAGTGGCATCTAGGAACAGATTGACATTTACTGTTGTAGAGAATATAAATAATAATTATAAACAGCTTTGAGGTAGCTGGCAAGACAAAAAATAATGTATGAATATTACTGTGTACTTAACATTTTTCATTTTCCAAAGAATGCTCGTAGTAACATCCTTTGATTGTCATATTCTACTTTAAAGCGGCATTGTGGAACTCTCCATTTTTCCCAGTTTTTTCCCATTGGAATATCTTCATGTTCCTGAAGGAGCATCCTTTTAATAAGTTGAAGAAAGGAATCGTATGTTTTAAAAGACAGCTTTAAAACAAACCTCCTTAGACAACAAAAGTTAATTAATGTAACACATTTTGCTATGACTCTACTTGGAAGGATGCGCTCAAATTTGCATTCTACACTGGCACTGGTTCTTATAACTATACAGTTGATTTATTTTACTGGAATCAATATTTTATACAAAATTTAAGAAATAATAAGCCTGTTTAAGATTTTAATCACATGATATGAAGTTTCAAGAGTTTTGAGGTTAGTGTGTTTTAAGAAAATTTATCAGGATTCTCTTCTGGTAGGAACTGACTTGGAAGAAACTGCTTCTTTCAGATATTTATTTACCAACTACTTTGACTTGAGTAAGCATATGTATTTTACTCACCCTCTGGAAGCAACATCATGCCAAGCACTTGTTCTGAATGTGTGATTTTATAATTCAGAGTAATATTTAATTTTTTGTTCTTCCTAGTATGGATGTTTATACTTTTCCTCTTAGTCCCTGTTTGCAGAGAGGAGAAAACTAGTTTTTATTACTGTTTTTTAAAAAGTCAGTAAAAAAAAAAAAAACCTTTCAAATTATACAGTGGTATTCTGACTGAAAACTGAAGTTACTAAATGTTTTATCAAGAATAGATATACTAGAGAACTATTTATTTTAATTTATTAGCATATAATCTAGATTTGTTTTCCTTGCATGGCTATATGCACATGAATGACCAGTGACTACTGGTTTATCCAAAGTTTGTGTAAAAAATTTTTAATATTTTTAGCTAATGATATTTATAAAGCATTGATTTTTGTCAGTGTCTTTAAATTTATCAAACTTTAAACAAAAATAGATATTAACTTCTAAGGGTTTATAAATTGCCATTATAAACAATCAAGTCAAGTTTTATTTTCACTAATCATTTCAGTTGTGTTATTCTTTCATGTTTCAGTTTTGAAAACTTTATTTGCATCTTACTATTTTAGAAATATGAAAAGAAAATTTTATGGAAACAGCTCAAGAGGGACTGATAAAAATAATGTTTACTTTTTAGGAAGACTTGTTGCATGTATGCTTATGTATACCTCAACTCTATGATTAGGGTAATTAGAAATAGAAAAAAAACATGGAGTTTGTAATCCTAGGTATGTCACAAACAGCTGCAACCTCTTTGAAAACAGCGTGGGTCTGAAAAGAATTGATTGTCACTTTTTCATATTTTTCCTTACCTTCTACCACTATATCCTTTTAATAATGTACATATATTTGTTAGCATTTTAAATATTCCAACTTTTAAATACTTGTAATGATATTTTATTAGTATTCTTGACTGCTTTATTTTAGCTCTTGCCTTCTGCATTTGCAGCCAAATTATACTTTATATGCTAGACAAGGTTTATGCCAGCCTAATTGGTTGCTGGCATTTCTTAGCCTCACAGCTGCTGTGAATTCAGCTGTGAACTAGGAAACATATAATAGGATCCTGTTTTCAAAGACCAAAGGCAATTGTCAACATGTAAAAGTTGTTTTTGACAGCTAAATAAATAGATGAGATTTTATGGCAAGTTAAATAGCACCAATAGCAATCTTAAGTAGCCATCTTAATTTTAAAGATTAGAAAGTCCTGAAATATAGAATGCATATATTTGTTATTTTTGTTCACTGGGGCAAAGGTGGCTTGAATTCAGGTGTTTGTTCTTCTGTTCAGTCATTTGTGGGGGTTTTTCTTTTTAAAAAATGACTTGTCTTAATATTTACTAACAGATTTTTAAAATTTGAGATATGAACTTTCTCCCTTTGATTTTACCATAACGAAAAGTTGAGGCTTAAATGATGTAAAGATATTTCTTAAAGTGAACTAAACATAAATGGCTTTGAAATAAAGATTATGGTTTCAAAACATTTTATATATTTACATTATTTGATTTAGTAGATATTATTTTTATAAATTATCCTGACATCTAAATTTGGGGTGAAATTTACATTTACCTTAGGTTTACCCATATGAAATTGTCATTTTTTTAGGTTAAAAATGGTCAAATATAGACTCTTGATTTTTTTTCTTCTTATAGTTACGGTGGTTCTCATATGATTTAATTATATGTAAAAGTCTGTTAGTTCTCAATAGTAGAAACCAAGAGGATCCTGTTTTTAAACAATACATTCATCTCCCATTGAGGTCAGAAATCTGTTCCTAAAAGTCAGATGTTTTATGTGGAAAATGCTGCCTGGGAATCTGTTTGCCTTTATTTTAAATAGGAAAAAATTGAAACAGTAGTCATCAACCCAAACTTCCTAACCAATTTCAAAAATGTAACACACACTATAAATTCACCTACATATAAGTAAAATATTGTAATGTTTAACAGACAAAAAATAAGGGTAACAAATCCATTTCATATACAGTAAAATCTTTTCTTCCATTATAATTGCTTTTTCCCCATCCTCAATATTTTCCTTCAACATTTTCTTAAATATTTTGGGACTCATTCAACACTGGGGAAAACAGGATGAAATAAATATAAAAGGCTGTGGAAATACATTTAGGACAAGTACACGGTCTCAGGAAGTGGCTGACACTGAGTATTATGCCTGTGTTTTGTATCACTTTGATACTTGCCATGCTTTTTTAATTGTGATTCTGACCATCTATCAGTTATATTTGGAATGTAACTCAGAACTTTTCTTTGCACACTCTTGTTTAAAATGCGAATTGAGTTTTGGCATGGACAAATATAAATCTTTTCCTATTTAAACATTGGCCAAAATATCTTACATTGAGAAATAATTTTTATGAAGTTTGTGTATTAAAAACCAAGAGGTGTTCTACTGGGAAAATGATTGGGGAGATGTTCTGCAGGATTTCTCTTTATTTCTCAAAACTCTTTGCAACTGTTTTTTTATTTCACTCTCAACAGATGACATTTTCTACACTGTAATTTATCTTTACAAGTAGGTTGAAGTAAAGCTGAAAACTTTTAAATCTGTCTCTAGATTTTTAAGTTTTAAAAAATAGAGTTTTGAAACTGTAACAGTTATCATTAATTTATATAATAGTGTTGATTTTATATTATAGTGTGAACTTAACAGTTTTCAAATCTCACTTTCATTTTCTGTGAACATGAAATAGGACTTAAAGGTAAATTGGCACTTCTGGTCAAAATAGTACAATAAAGTTCATGTATTGGCATCCATCTGCCCCAGACATATAAGAGAAAACCTTTAAAAAGGCATAGTGAGCTCAAGAACAAGATATCACCATGGAGCAGAAATGGATCAGAAATACTGAGGGATGAGTGAGGCTGAGCAGGCAAGGTTTGACTCCTGAAGGATGACTCCTGAAAAATTTGACTCCTGAAGGATGATGGGGGACTAAAAAACAAAAAGAAACAGAATCAGGTTCACTGTTTGAAGACAAAGACTTGTGGCTCCTCTTTAAAGATGTTGATCAAAAATTCCTGCTGATTTGCTTCCCAGAGCTAAGTTTATAGGAAATTTTTCTCCAAGGGAGGCAGTCCAGTGTCATTAAGGTAGAAATACAGGGGTGATACTCAGCCACTGTGCACTGGGTAAGTCATACCAATTATCTGTGGCTTTATCTGTTCTGATTGGTGATGTATCTCACCTTTAGAAACCAGTAACAGGATACCGAGAGTCAAAGAATCATAAAGAAAATTAGAAAATAATTTGAACTGCACAATAACAAAAATACTACCTATGAAAATGTTTAAGATGCTACCAAAGCTGTTCTTGGAGAGAAATGTGTAGCTTTAATTGCTTATAAGGAAAAAGATAAAGATGAATGAGCTAAAGCATTCACCTTAAGAATTTAAGAACCAGCAAAATATGCCCGAAGTAAGTTGAAAGAAAGAAATAAGAAGGACTAAATGCAGTAATTAAGTATTTAATAACATATAATAAAGGGGCTCAACAAACCTGTGTTGTTCTTGGAAAAGACAAAATTGACAAATCTCAGGTGAGATTTTATCAAGGAAAAAAAGTTGAAAAATTAGGAATAAGAAGTGATTATCATTTACAGATGCCACAGGCATTCAACATAATTATGAACAACTTTATGCCCCAAATGTGAAAACTTAATATAAATCTCCTAGAAAAATATAATTATCAAAACAGTAAAGAATAGAAAACTACAATAATCCTATATTAAGGAAATTGAATCATCTCACAAATAAAACCCTAAGCCAAGATGGTTTTAGCCAGTGTCTACCAAACACTCAAGTTTCAAATAATTCTTATTTTATACCAACTATTCCAGAATAAGGTTGGTATGAGAAAGAAAAACTGCTGGCTAGTATTACTCTTGATAATGATGTAAAAATCTAAAACAAAATATTCAATGCAATTCTAATCAGAATCCTAACAGGTGGGGTTTTTTTATTGTTTTTTTTGTGTGTGTGCGTACGCGGGCCTCTCACTGCTGTGGCCTCTCCCGTTGCGGAGCACAGGCTCCGGACGCGCAGGCTCAGCGGCCATGGCTCACGGGCCCAGCCACTCCACGGCATGTGGGATCCTCCCGGACCTGGGCACGAACCCGTGTCCCCTGCATCGGCAGGCGGACTCTCAACCACTGCGCCACCAGGGAAGCCCTTTTTATTGTTATTTTATTTTTGGAACTTGACAAGCTGATTCTAAAATTTATACAGATCTGCAAAAGACTAAGAAGATCAAAGAAACTCTTAAAGAAAAATAAGGCGGGGCAGATAAGCAGAAGGAAGGGCTTTTTAGGAAGTGGTGCTGGAAAAATTTGTTTTCCATGCGGGAAAGATGGAAATTGTGTTACCATACACAAAGATCAAAATGACAGTGGGTTACAGTCCTGAATATAAAAGACTTTGTAAAACTTTATTTTTAAAAAAAAAATTTTATTATAGTTGATTTACAATGTTGCATTAGTTTCTGTTGTATAACAAAGTGTATCTGTTATACATATACATATAACCACTCTTTTTTAGATTCTTTTCTCATATAGGTCATTACATAGAGTATTGAGAACAGTTCCCTGTGCTATACAGTAAGTCCTGTAAAACTTCAGAAGAAAATATAAGAAACTGTCTTAATGACCTGAGTCTCAGGAAGAATTTTATGACATAAAAAGCCATAATTGAGAAATATATATATGTATTTGACTACATTAAAATTAAAAACTCATCAAATTCATCAAAAGACACCATAAAGAAACTGAAAAGATAAGCCACAACTTTGGAGAAAGTATTTGGTACAACATATAACAGAAGATTATTAGCAAGAATATATAGAGAATTTTTGTAGAGTGGTAGTAAAAAAAATAAAATTAAAAAACACATGAAAGGCCCAGATGGCCAAAGGAACTCAAAATAGGCATAACCTCATTTAGTCAGAGAAATTAGAACCACAATATGATATATTAAATCTGACAGATACTAAGTATTATTGTGAATGTGAAGTAATTGCTAGTTGGATTGCAAATCTTTGCAGTTACAGTTACTATAGGAGACATCATAACGCTAACTAGAAAAGTTATAGATGTTCCTACTCTGTATTTCTTCTCATTGTATATTCCAGAAATACTTGTGTATTTGTATCAGTACACATCATAGGAATGCCTACAGCACCATTGTTCCTAACAGCAAAAACAAAAACAGATGTCCGTCAACAGTAGAATAGATAAATTTTGGCACATTCATATGTAGTGAAAATGAGTGAACATAAATGAGTAAACATGAATGAGTGAACAGCAACATAAGTGAATCTCGGAAAAATAGTGTTGTCCAAAAGAAAGAGGTCTTACAAGTAGTGTCTATTTATGTACAGTTTAAAAATAGGCAAACTTTAAATTTTTGTGTGTGTTACATTTATAAATGAAAAAACAATAGAGAAAAGCCACAGTATGATTATCTCAACTATCAGGGTATTGGTTACTTCTGGTGGAGGGGAAAAGGAGAGGGAGAGGGAGGTTCACTTAGGGAGGGGGACATACGGGGTTTCAAAGGTATTGTTTCTTAACCAGGCTCATGGTGGATACACAGGTGTTTGCTCTGTTGTTTTTTAAAGTGTAGATGTGTGTATGATATAACTTACAATAAAGTCGATGGGGAATCAGAGTCAAAGGACAACAAATTAGGATGGAGTATAAGAATTTTTTCAAATCAGAGAAATAGGATGGTATTTGGAGGGCCACATGGGAAGATTGTCACAGGTTCTAGGGAAAGAGATTTCTAACACTGATTAGAAATATTTCTAACACTGAGCTTGTAATTCTGTATCTGTAGTTGTCTTAATAACACCAGTGCATGACTGTAATTAATAACATAGACTCAGGAGAAAGTATATCATTGTTCCACCACTAGTAGCATCATTTTCCCAGTCATCCAGGCTCAACATTTTCCTATAATACTTATATGTTATTTATCACTAAATCATAATGATTTTTTTCCTTTGAAAAATCTCATATCTGTCCATCTTTTTATTTTATTATTTAACACCTTTGTTAACAGGTGATTACCATTTGACTTTTGAAAAAATCAAATTGTAAATTTTTACTACAATTAAAAATGAGATATTTGAGTATCTCAACTGAGCCATATATAAAACAAAGAAACAAAAACCTTTAAAGGTATATTGGGAAAATTCAGTCTTCGAAATTTTTTTTCAGAGACATCATTTGGTAAAAATAATAAAGCCCCCCGTGCTGCATAGGTACTCCAGATATTTCTAGTTACCTGATCCACTGGCAAAAAGCAAACACGTAACACTTCATTTGTTCATTCAGATCCAGTCTTTTTATTCATTTCTTACTGATGGAATTTCACACTCATTTTTTTTTAACATCTTTATTGGAGTATATTTGCTTTACAGTGGTGTGTTAGTTTCTGCTTTATAACAAAGTGGATCAGTTATACATATACATATGTTTCCATCTCTTCCCTCTTGCATCTCCCTCCCTCCCAACCCTCCCTATCCCACCCCTCTAGGTGGTCACAAACCACCTAGCTGATCACCCTGTGCTATGCGGCTGCTTCCCACTAGCTATTTTACGTTTGGTAGTGTATATATGTCCATGCCACTCTCTCACTTTGTCACAGCTTACCCTTCTCTCTCCCCATATCCTCAAGTCCATTCTCTCGTAGGTCTGTGTCTTTATACCCGTCTTACCCCTAGGTACTTCATGACCTTTTTTTTTTCTTAGATTCCATATATATGTGTTAGCATATGGATGAAATTAGAACACTCCCTAACACCATACACAAAAATAAACTCAAAATGGATTAAAGACCTAAATGTAAGGCCAGACACTATCAAACTCTTAGAGGAAAACATAGGGAGAATGCTCTATGACATAAATCACAGCAAGATCCTTTTGACCCACCTCCTAGAGAAATGGAAATAAAAACAAAAATAAACAGATGGGACCTAATGAAACTTAAAAGCTTTTGCACAGCAAAGGAAACCATAAACAACACACTCATTTCTTGTTGGTTGAGTAAACTGGACTATGGTAGAGATAAGCCAACATTTTCTCAGTCCTGCCCTACTACATGTCTAGAGCTTCATCTTAACAGGTGGATCAGCTGCTTTTGACTCTCCTAACTTGTGGCTTAAGGCTTTCTGTGTGTTTGCATTAGTAATGGAAGTTGTGGAGGTACCAGTGTTGAGAAGACTGCTGATACTGGGTGTTATCTCTGTAATTTTCTTTATCCTTTTTCTTGCTCATCTCTCTAAGGCTGTCTTTCAAGATTAAAGTCCCTGTGAAATCTGTGATCCTAATACAGACGTTGTCCCACTGGTCTGCCTCTCCTCACACACTTAGTTATCAGTACACTAAGTCACTTCTCCCTCCTTAGGAATGTTGGAATATTGTGTTAGATGCTTAACAGTAAGAATGGTGGTAGTCTTGCCTTTTGAAACATGCATGTGCTTTTCTCTATTCTCATTATTGTGGTAGTTCTGTTGGGAATTGCATGGAGACCTCTATCTGTACTCTTCTTCAACAACCTCAGCCACAGCCTCTCCATTTCCTACTGGAAGTTATTCTTTATGGTAGTCCAGTGTTCAAATGCATCTTTTTGGGGGTCATTTCCTATTGATGAAATTGTGTCCGTGTGTTATATTAAACCACTTCACTTTTCCGAAAACCTTTGTATCAATAATCTTCTTGTCCCCACTAGTGGGTGTTACTGTTGTGAGGCTGCCAAGGTGGGTGGGGTGGGGTGGGGGAGGAGTGGCTGCTGGGTCTCAGCCTCACCACTCGTGTTATGGAGATGGTGATAAATTAGGGGCTTAATGCAAGCAGTGGTAGCTCCTCTTAGATTGTGATGCTGGATAGCAGGGCAGCTCATGGCTCTCTGGGGGTCTACTCTCCGCTTCCATTACCAATTAAACTCAATCTTTCTCTTGTTCACATCCTGTGGCAATCATAGATACACTGCTTGGATCTCCCTTTGAAAAAGAACTTCTTCAGCTTCAGGGAGTACATTTAGCTGACAGCCTCAGCTGTTAATATCTTCAAGGCTCCATAGTTTTTGAGCTGAGGCCTTGTGTTTCCTGGGAAACCTCCAGCTAGTGACTGAGCATGGTGTGAGTACTAGGCCCAGTGTGGCACTCCTCTAATGGTCAGTCTTTGCTCTGGAGCTCCCTGATGGGTTGGCCAAGACTGTCAGATCCGCATCAAGGTCTGAGGCTTTCTTTGCTCAATCCTGCTTTATGTCCCCTTTCTTTCAGAGGTTTCAGATAGGCATCATGGTCTGAAAGTTTTCCATGACCAGTCCTGTTTCCTTCTCCTTTTATCTTTCACAATAAACCTCTTGTCCTCATAGCTGTCTCAACATCTACTTCCCAGAGGACCCAACTGACATATACTATTTGTACTGGTTATTTACCTGATTTCTGTCCAAATCAAATTTCAGTGGGCATTATCTGATTTCCCTTTTTTTAATCCTCTTCCTTGAATCCTCTGTCTTTTCCAGCTCATTTCCCCACCCCCGACACTTGCTTCTCCTCTAATGTACACTTAATCTGAGTAAATGGCACCGCGAGTTACTCAGTTGCTTTTACATTTGTCTTTCACATTTTAGTCCTTGACCCACTTAGAACTTTTTTGGAGGGAGGGAGAATACTGTGTGAGATAGGGATCAGTCAGTAAAACTGGAGAATTACCATAGTCAGGGATGAACGAGGTCACAGAGGTAATGAGGGGTCAGATCATGTAGGTCTTTGTTATATGACATTAAAAGGCCTTTGGAAGGACTTTGGCTTTTTCTCTGTGTGAGATGGGGAGCCACTGGAAAGTTTTGAGCAAAGGAATAATCTGACTTAGTTTTTACCAGGAATGTTTATGCTGTTCTATGGAGAATAGGCAGTAGGGCAAATCTGGTAGAAGAGAGAGAGTAGTTGGGAGAGAATTGCAATAATCTAAGATCAAGGCCTTGGTGGCTTACAACAAGGTGATTTCCGTAGAACTGGTAAGAAATGACAGTATCTGGGGGTAAAACTCGGGCATCATCATTTTATTTTGTAAAAAATCTCCCTAGGAGTTTCTGGTGCACAGTGAGGGCTGAGAGTCTATGCTACAGTTTATGAATTTTTACAGGGGTATTTGGAATTTAAGCCACACAGGCTTCTTCCTCATCAGCTTGATTTAGGAGAGAAGAGAAGCATAGTGATAGCAGCAAGTGCTTTTGCATCTGACTGAGGTTCAAATCTGTGCTAGTTATTAGCTGTATAACCATGAGCTTCAGTTTCTTCATTTTAAAAAGGGAGGTAGCTACTTCAAAGGTATGTTTGTTATGTTGAATGAACCAATGTAGATTAAATGAGCCAGTCTCTGACATATATGTGCTCACAAAGTAATAGCTTAAAGAAAGATCTAGTCTATCATATTGGTAAAAGTATTTTAAATTGATGATGCTCAGTGTTGATGAGGGTATAGAGGAACAGGTCCCATTGTTGGTGGGAATATAAATGGAGAGCAATTTTCAAATATCTATCAAAATTTCAATATCCTTAACCCAGTCTGCTTCTAGAAGTTTTATTTATGAAAACAGTCACACCTATGTACATATATTCAGTGCAGCATCTATAATGGCAAACAATTGGAAACAATTTAAATTACTTCTAGTAAAGGAATAAATTATGATGCATTCCTTTTATGGAATGCTGTGAAGTTGTTAAAATTAATGTTGATCTGTCATGGAAAGATTGCCAGTACATATTTTAGCTTTTAAAAAAGCACCAGGGCTTCCCTGGTGGCGCAGCGGTTAAGAATCTGCCTGCCAATGCAGGGGACATGGGTTTGATCCCTGGTCTGGGAAGATCCCACATGCTGCAGAGCAACTAAGCCCGTGCACCACAACTACTGAGCCTGCGCTCTAGACCCCACAAGCCACAACTACCGAGCCCATGCGCCACAACTACTGAAGCCCGCACGCCTAGAGCCTGTGCTCCGCAACAAGAGAAGCCACTGCAGTGAGAAGCCCGTGCACCGCAATGAAGAGTAGCCCCTGCTCACCGCAACTAGAGAAAGCCCACATGCAGCAATGAAGATCCAACTCAGCCAAAAATAAATAAATAAATAAAATAATTTATTTTAAAAAATTTATAAAATTTATAAACAAACAAAAAACATAAAAAAGCACCAATATTAAAGCTGAGAGTATGTACTTAAATCTTCAAAGTTTGAATTTTTAACGAGATTATATTTATTTATTTCTTCTTCAAATTTTTACATGGGCCCATATAGAAAAAATATTGATTGACAGTAACTTCATACATAGACAGTAATACTTATAAAATTATTAGCATTCATATTTTCTTTGAAGATATTGTATGCCTTGTTATTACAATAACATTGTTTTGTATACTATATATCTGGATTTTAAAAAGATATTTAAAGAGCTGTAAATTATTCTAAGATAAATTATAGATGCCTCAAAGATTTCATTTAGGAAATACATATGAAAATTCCATATGTTCAGCATTTTATTAGATAATATTGAAGATGCAAATATATAACAGATAGTTCCTATCCTTACTTGACTAATAATCAAATGGGTGGGTAAGATGAAAACAGATGAAATAAGTGAAAAAAATACACACCCACACATACACACGCAGTACTCATACTCCTGTGTGTGTATGTATATATATACACACACACACACAGGAGTATGTATATATATATATATCTTGATCTGTGCGATGACAAGTGCATGACAGCATGTGCAATAGTATTTTTTGCAATGTTTATAATAGTAAAAAAAGTTGCACAAACCTAACTGACCATCAATAGGTATTAAATAAGTTGTGATAAACATAATGGAATATTATGTAAAAATGTAAAATATTTAGATCTATAGTTATTAACAGGTAAGATCCACAGTCTATTAGGAGAGGGAAAACAAGTTTAATACATAATATATAACGTCTTCTCTGTATAGGTGGTAAATACTGGAGTCGTCAAAGAAAGTAAGGAGTGGAATGGATTTAGAGAACATTTTTGATTAGTATTTCCCTAACTTTTTGGACTCAGATTCCTTTTCTTAATAATTTTAAAACAATTTGATCAATTGTACAGTATATGATAGTGAAATTTAAGTTAAAAGTATTTATATCTATATAGTACTTAAAAATTGCTTCATTAATTTTTGTTCTGTGTTCTTCAGAATCACTGTTGGCTCATAGTGAGTTCCTGGTCTTGACAATTGGCAAATTGATTTATGGTCCCATAGATAAAGTTCATTCCCTAATCCTGAGAATCTGTGGAAATCCCTTGTAAGGAAAGTAGTATCATAGTTTTGTAAGTTTGTAAATTATAAAATTGTTTTTGACAGTGTTTAGGAATACCATAATTTGTGGCATTTTAAAAGTGTATATTTTATTCTCACTTAGGCCGAATACATCAAGCAATGGTAACATCTTTAAATGAAGATAATGAAAGTGTAACTGTTGAATGGATAGAAAATGGAGATACAAAAGGCAAAGAGGTATGATCACTGGGTTGAATTTTATTTCTAGTCTTATAATCAAGATTCTGAATATGAAACAAAACAGAAAACTGTATAGTTTAATATAGTGCATGCATCCTTTATCATTCTTGAAGAACTTTCAAGTGATTAAAAAATTTCACTGAAAGAAAGGTAGATTCCTCCTGCATATCTTATGTGATTGGACATATAATCAAGACCACAAAGTACTACCTTAAGAGAGATTCTTTTAAATATATGTGGGTTATAATTCTAGGTAATTTAATTTTCAAGGTAATAATGTTCCTTAGGCTGAAATTGTTTAACATTTATTCTCTGTGTATAAATTTATTTGAAAATGAAAGGTTAATTGTCCAAATTCACTCTCAAAATATATGCATTTTATCAAACAGATTGACCTGGAGAGCATCTTTTCACTTAACCCTGACCTTGTACCAGATGAAGAAATTGAGCCCAGTCCAGAGACACCCCCACCTCCAGCATCCTCAGCCAAAGTAAACAAAATTGTAAAGGTTAGTGATGCAAATTCAGAGCAGGGTGTGTGTGTATTCTGGTTTGAAATGGGACTGTGAAGAGTATGTTTAAATATTTGTTTGCTTTTTTAGAAAAACCTTAATTCTTTCTGCCATCTACATGCGTGTATATACACACATACTTTCAAGGATCAGACAGTTGTCTAATTCACAGTTATGACGATCATTAGGTAAGATCCTAGAAATTCCATGCCTGATTAGGATTTTTCCTAAGACTAATCGTTTCTTAGGAGACATGGGTCAAAACCATTTGCTTGCTAGTATTTGTTGAGTGAATACATACGACTGATTAAAAAAAAAAGTTTCTTATTCATAATAAATTCCCATTTTAGTAGTCTTTTGAAATAGTAATTCTGCTATTTACATTTATTTTAAAAAATGGGAAATGACAGATTGTAGTGTAACTATTTCTGTATTATCTGTGAA
This sequence comes from Physeter macrocephalus, assembly GCF_002837175.3. Lineage (NCBI taxonomy): Eukaryota > Metazoa > Chordata > Mammalia > Artiodactyla > Physeteridae > Physeter > Physeter macrocephalus. The sequence goes on from NC_041221.1 coordinate 65,966,861, forward strand.
GAATAATTTATTTATAAATTTTAAAACCATGCTATGCCGCCTAACAGTTTTATCTTCACAAAAATAAAAGGCACATGATTTTTATTATTTTAAAAGATAATTCCTCTTCCTCTCTATTGAAATGTCTCTGTGTTAAAACTTTGTATCAGAATACAACTCTTTAAATCAGATAGTCCCTCGCAGTTGTTAAATCTGCAATTCTTTGTGTTAAAATTCTTACTACATGGACTTCCCTGGTGGAGCAGTGGTTAAGAATTCGCCTGCCAATGCAGAGGACATGGGTTCGAGCCCTGGTCTGCGAAGATCCCACATGCTGTGGGGCAACTAAGCCCTTGTGCCACAACTACTGAGCTTGCGCTCTAGAGCCTGAGAGCCACAACTACTGAGCCCACATGCCACTACTGAAGCCCGCGCGCCTAGAGCCTGTGCTCTGAAACAAGAGAAGCCACCGCAATGAGAAGCCCACGCACCACAACGAAGAGTAACCCCCGCTCGCTGCAACTAGAGTAAGCCCGGGTGCGAGAGCAAAGACCCAATGCAGCCAAATATAAATAAAATAAATTAACCAAAAATTCTTACTACATTGTTGATTTTATCTTCTACAAAGATTAATATGACATGACTTTAGCCCTGTAGGAACTCACTATCTTGCAGGGAAGACATACATAAGCATCCACATATAATATGATAGAAACTCAACAATATCAACAAAACATTGTGCTTTTTAAACCATGCATATGACCATAAGACAGACTTTCAATTTATATAAATTCAACATATTGAGAGTCACTGCTTACAGGTCATTAGTTAGTTACCCCTTGTTTGTGGACTGTTTTTCATACTTGGCTTCACAACCTTGAAGGATCTTCATAGTTCATCCTTCTTGGAATGTCATTAGCAACCTTTGGTGTGAATTAGAATAACCTGGAAATTTTTTAGAATATATTGATTCCTAGACCCACTCACAGAGATTCAGTTTTATTTTATCTAAAGGGTGGCCCTGGGATTTCCCTGGTGACTCAGTGGTTAAGAATCCACCTGCCAATGCAGGGGACACGGGTTCGAACCCTGGTCCGGGAAGATCCCACGTGCCACGGAGCAGCTAAGCCCATGCGCCACAACTACTGAGCCTACGCTCTAGAGCCCATGAGCCACAAGTACTGAGCCCGTGTGCCACAACTACTGAAGCCCGCGTTGCTAGAGCCCATGCTGTACAAGAGAAGCCACCACAATGAGAAGCCCATGCACTGCAGCGAAGAGTAGCTCCCGCTCTCTGCAACTAGAGAAAGCCCGCCCGTGCACAGCAATGAAGACCCAATGCAGCCAATAGATAGGTAGATAGATAGATAGATAGATAGATAGATAGATAGATAGATAGATAGATAGTTTAAAAAAAAAGGGTGGCTCTAGCATCAGTATCCTTTTAACAGTACCCATCTGATTTGAATATGCAGTTAGCATTGAGACCCACTGCATTATTTGATATCTTTTTTTTAGGTGAATAAAATAAAGTCTTGGTAAATAAATAATAGGACCAAAAACTTGCTGCCCTATCTATGCAGTGTTGAAGTCTTTGAAAGTCTAATGAAACCTTTTAGTAAAAACCGACAGTGTGCATTTCATAGTATTTTGATGTTTCAGTTTAACAGTGGGCTGTAAGTTGTCTAAAACTAGTATTTTGTTATTTACCCCTGACATCCAGAGATGAAATGTATTACATGATTTTGGCAGGATAGCATGATGATTAAAAAACACACACTTTAATGAAATTACTTAATCCTTCTTTGCTTCACTTTCCTCATCTGTGAAACCAGAATAGCAATAATAATGATGTCACAGGGTTGTTGTGAAGATTAAATGGATTAATACATATAAGGTCCTTAGAACAGTGCCTGGCTTGTTTTCATTCCTGAATATTTTGGGGCAGTGGTGGGATACTCATATAAAAAAACTTGAATATTGATGGCATTAGTGGTAGTTTATCAGAAGATAATTTTAGTTTTTCATCATTTATTTTTTCCCCTTTTTTTCATTTAGTTTTATATTATTGTATGTCTACCCATTTATGTTTAATTAAAGGAAGCTGAGGCCATGTTAGGATGAAGGGGAAGGAGGAGAAGCGCTTAAACATCCCCCCATACCCCCACCCTGCCTCAGTGGATCTTGCCTAGGATGGCAGCGGTTTCAGGGGTGTGTGGTGGGGAGTGACTGGGCGGTGCCAGCGCAGGAGACGATGCCATTTCCAGTTACAACGCAGGGATCACCTCAAACACAGCCACCACAGAAGCACTGTGGCATTACCTCTCTCATCAGCTTAGCAGCCCCCAAGGAGACTGACTCCCTACTTACACAGAAACTGTTTGAGACTGAAGCCCTCTGGCATTTTTGAAGAGGAAGAGGAACTTTCTTTTTGAAGAGGAAGAGGACTTTAATTTTGGGAAAATTAAATAACCTGGTAAAAGAGTGGATATGAGAAATCAGTGAAAGCAAGACTCTTCCACGATCTGTAATTGAAAAGGTTGGTGGAAAATTTTTTACATTTGGATCTTATAGATTAGGAGTACATACAGAAGGTGCTGATATTGATGCATTGTGTGTTGCACCAAGACATGTTGATCTAAGTGACTTTTTTACCTCATTCTATAAGTTGAAATTACAGGAAGAAGTAAAAGATTTAAGAGCTGTTGAAGAGGCACTTGTACCAGTTATCAAGCTGTGTTTTAATGGGATAGAGATTGATATTTTGTTTGCAAGATTAGCATTGCAGACTATTCCAGAAGACTTGGACTTAAGAGATGACAGTCTGCTTAAAAATTTAGATATAAGATGCGTAGGAAGTCTTAACGGTTGCAGGGTAACCGATGAAATTTTACATCTAGTACCAAACATTGACAACTTCAGGTTAACCCTGAGAGCTATCAAACTGTGGGTCAAACGCCACAGCATCTATTCCAATATATTAGGTTTCCTCGGTGGTGTTTCCTGGGCTATGCTAGTAGCAAGAACTTGCCAGCTTTATCCAAATGCAATAGCATCAACTCTTGTACATAAATTTTTCTTGGTATTTTCTAAATGGGAATGGCCAAATCCAGTCCTACTGAAACAGCCTGAAGAATGCAATCTTAATTTGCCTGTATGAGACCCAAGGGTAAACCCCAGTGATAGGTACCATCTTATGCCTATAATTACACCACCATACCCACAGCAGAACTCCATGTACAATGTGTCCGTTTCAACACGGATGGTCATGGTTGAGGAATTTAAACAAGGTCTTGCTATCACAGATGAAATTTTGCTGAGTAAGGCAGAGTGGTCCAAACTTTTTGAAGCTCCAACTTCTTTCAAAAGAACAAGCATTATATTTTACTTTAACAAGTGCACCAACTGAAAAACAACGCCAAAAATGGGTGGGCTTGGTGGAATCAAAAATCCAAATCCTGGTTGGAAGTTTGGAGAAGAATGAATTTATTACACTGGCTAATGTGAATCCCCAGTCACTTCCAGCACCCAAAGAAAATCCTGACAAGGAAGAATTTCACACGATGTGGGTGATTGGGTTAGTGTTTAAAAAAACAGAAAACTCTGAAAATCTCAGTGTTGGTCTCACCTAAGATATTCAGTCTTTATAGGCAAGCAATAAACAGCAAGATGTTTGAGGTGGACATGAAAATTGCTGCAATGCATGTAAGAAGAAAGCAACTCCATCAACTACTGCCTAAAAATGTGCTTCAGAAAAAGAAAAAGTTCAACAAAAGGTGTCAGGTTGACACCTCTGAATGACAGCAGCTTCGACTTGTCTATGGACAGTGATAACAGCATGTCTGTGTCTTCACCTACCAGTGCTATGAAGACCAGTCCATTGAACAGTTCTGGCTGTTCTCAGGGCAGAAACAGTCCTGCTCCAGCTGTAATAGCAGCATCTGTGACCAACATACAGGCTACTGAAGTTTCTGTGCCACAAGTAAATTCCAGTGAAAGCTCAGGGGGTACATTGAGTGAAAGCATTCCTCAGACTGCCACACAACTAGCCATTTCATCACCACCAAAGCCTACGGTCTCCAGAGTTGTTTCTTCAACACGTCTGGTAAACCCACCACCAAGACCTTCAGGAAATGCAGCAACAAAGACACCTAATCCTATAGTAGGAGTCAAGAGGACATTCTCACCTCATAAAGAAGAGAGTCCCAAGAAAACCAGAACAGAAGAGGATGAGACAAGGAAGATGCTGTCTTGTTTTGAGTGGACATGATAAAACAGAAACAAAGGAACGGAGGGTACAAGACTAGACATGACTGAAAATGGATTTAGGTTTTTTTTGTGACCTCCCTTACTGGGCTAATCAGCACTTGATTGGAAGTCCAGGTTAGTATATGAAGCCAGGAGTACTGTGATTATTGTGTTAGCAACAGTTGCATTAACTATTTCAAAAATGATAAAACAGAAACAAAGGAACAACTTGATACAGAGACAAGTACAACTCAATCAGAAACCATTCAGATTGGGCTTCCCTGGTGGCGCAGTGGTTATGAATCTGCCTGCCAATGCAGGGGACACCAGTTCGAGCCCTGATCTGGGAAGATCCCACATGCGTGGAGCAACTAAGCCCGTGCGCCACCACTACTGAGCCTGCGCTCTAGAGCCCACGAGCCACAACTACTGAAGCCTGTGTGCCTAGAGCCCGTGCTCCGCAACAAGAGAAGCCACCGCAATGAGAAGCCCACGCACTGCAATGAAGAGTAGTCCCCGCTCACTGCAACTAGAGAAAGCCTGTGTGCAGCAACAAAGACCCAATGCAGCCAAAAATAAAAAATAAATTTATAAAAAAAAAAAAAGGAAACCATTCAGACAGCGGCTTCTCTGTTGGCCTCTCGGAAAACATCCAGTACAGACCTTTCTGATATCCCTGCTCTCCCTGCAAATCCTATTCCTGTTATCAAGAATTCAATAAAACTGAGATTGAATCGGTAAAAACAACCTCAGGGGTCCATAAACAATATCTGCCAACTCAACCTGTTGTCTTCAAATGCTAAAAAAGGAGAATGGAGGGTACAAGACTAGACATGACTGAAAATGGATTTAGGTTTTTTTTGTGACCTCCCTTACTGGGCTAATCAGCACTTGATTGGAAGTCCAGGTTAGTATATGAAGCCAGGAGTACTGTGATTATTGTGTTAGCAACAGTTGCATTAACTATTTCAAAAAATTACTGCCTTTAAAAAAAAAACAAAAACCTCAAGCTGTATTTGTATTCATAATTGACGTCTGGACTGGGTTTATGTTTGCTGCATTGTTTGGAAAATTTGCAATACAAGCTGGCACAAGAATTCCTTATTCTGATGATGTACTTTTATGTATTTTTTTATTAGAAAGTAGAACTAATTTTAGATTTTCAGCTTGATAGATTTTCATTTTTTCCTGCAGAATTTCCTTTACCATTAGTTTTCAAATTGGATGCCATTGTGCAGTGGTGTACTGTTGTACTTCAGAGAAAGGATAAGAGTACATCTAGTTCAGTCCCTATGAGGTAGCTGTAACCTTTAAAAATGAAATGTCAACTCTAGGGTATATATTTGACATTGAAAGAATAATTAGGAGAGACTTCGTTTTGATGGGGTCATGATTAAGAAATGCTATATTGGTTTTATTTATAGAATTGTTTAGAGTGCGTACAAATCAGTGATCAGCCAGCGAATATTTTTCTTTGAGCTTGTTAAAGCTCCACATTCTTTTGCCTTTAGTATCTTGTCTTTGAAACAAAGGTTTTGCTCCCTCCCCGTTCTTTATCTTTTTCCCCTTTTTGCTTGTATGCGTAAGGTAGGACTTCTTTCATAAAAAACAAAATGCCAGTATTTTCTTAAGCCATGATGTGGAACCAGTGACCCTGTGGCCACATGGCACAGAACACTAAATTTTGGTCCCATGGCTGAAATTTTAGGGTGACTAAAAAAATGCCTGTGAAACATGATATCTATCTTGGATGGCCATTTGATCTCTAAATATGAGGAATTTTGTACACTCCACAGAACTCCTGTCTATAGTAAAGTTCATTTTCAATTTTAAACATGTGGGCAAAAAGGCATTTTCTCCAAGAATTTTAAACAAATTTTTATTTTTAAATGGTTGACTAAAATTTGTCAGTAAGTTTTACATGTAGAAACATTTAAAAATCATTTCTAGCAAGCACTTGACATCTAGTCATCTCTCTACTCCTTTTTTCATTTTGTTTTATCCTATCAATAAATAATTCCACATAAGTAAGCAGCAGAGCATTCATCTTTACAGAATATGAGGGATGCCAGATGTTGATAAGCTTAGATATTCTTTCTTAATCTGGACAAAGCAAACCTAACAGATTTTTCTGATGAGCATGTTTTATGAATCCTCCATTGTGTTCCATTCTATCACATGTACATTTTTCATGTTAAACTGCAATTACTTAAACTCTTCTCTATCCTTCTAAATTAATTTTCCAAAGTTGGAGTGTAGTCTTTTCCCCCTTAGACTATGCATTAATTGAGGCTTTCTTTTCACCATACTTTGTAATGTCTAGTAGACAGTACTTCTACATACCACATCTTTGCTCTGCACAGTCACCTTGCCCTTCCTCCTACCACCTAAGAAGAAAAGATGGTCAGACTAACAGGTGAAGTCTACAAGGTGTCTTTGTGTTCTGTGTAGCTTCAGAATTAGATTGAAATTGCCAGGTACAGATTTAGTCTTGTCATTTTGTTACACATTGGGGAAAAAGAATTCAGTTTATTAAACATTTCATGTAACTGCACCCAAGTTTTGCCAAGCTGGGAACTTGGACCTTTTCTGTGTAGTGACTTTTTAATTCTAGTTTTCATAACTTTGAGATCAGACTGTTGGTTTCGCATGATGTACATAGTGTCTCATGACTGGAGTTTGCTTTGTTTTAGAGTATCTGTACTGCTTGTATTTTTCAAGAGCTATTTTGTGAGCAGATGATGTATTTCTCCATTGAAACCACAATAAAAAAAAAGCAAAAAATAAAATAAAGGAAGCTGATTATGATAGACATATATATGAGGAGTAAAGAGAGAAAGTAAAATGAACATTTTCTCTTTTATAGAATCGACGGACTGTGGCTTCTATTAAGAATGATCCTCCTCCAAGAGATAATAGAGGTAAAAATTTACCTATTAATTTTGCCTATTGCCCTGACAAGGTAAATCAAAAGTCAATCTTACCCTTGATGTTATTATTCATTTAAACTTTACATGGCTAATTTTAAGATTGATATCGTCTTGATTTCCCAACACAATAATGTCAGTGATATAAAAAAATGATTTATAAAGCTATGTGATAAATGTGAAACTCCATGATATATATGCCATTTTGAGGCATCTTATTTACCCAATAATTTTTCAGATTTGAGGAGAGTATTATGAGAAAGAAAGGAATGGGGAAGTAGTCGGTTAATTGATTTCACAAGGGTAAATTTAATCATTGTGACATTTTTACATTATTTTCTGGCTAACTTTCAAAAAGTGTCATGGGTAACTTTGAAGACAAACAGGTATCAATTGCAGTTAATTTCAGGTCTCATATGTTTTCAGCTAGTTGATATAAAGCACAGTTAATTTCTTTTCTACTGTTCAGCAGTTCAGAATGGTCCTTTCTCATAGTGATGTTTCCTCTGTGTGTATGGATGGTAAGGCAGGACAGGTGTAGGTATTAGAGGAAAGATTGGAGGTAGAGGGAAAGTCCTGCACTTTCAGCACTATTCTTTGAGTCTTGAGAAAATTTATATTTCTTTGTAAAATGTGAGATTTATATTTAACTTAATATTGCTTTTTCCACTTTTGTAACATCCACAGTGGGAAATTCTCTGTTGAGGATTTGCATATTTGACAAGCAAAGAGTGGGATTTAGAACAAAAGGAGGGTTGAAGGACTTTTACATTTTTACTTGCTGTATTTCTGAATTGTGTAAGTTTTTCAAAATGAGAATGCGTATAAAATCTGTATTTTGCACACTTACTTTTTAAAAATTATTATTTAAAACCAAGCCTGGCTTTGGTTTTTATAAATTATTCAGATTGAGTTTTGTTTATTGAACAGAATTGATTATTACGTATATTTTAAAATTTTGTTTCACTTTCAGTGGTTGGTTCTGCACGTTCGCGGCCTAGTCAACTTCCTGAACAGTCTTCCTCTGCACAACAGAATGGTAGTGTTTCAGATATATCTCCAGTTCAAGCTGCAAAAAAGGAATTTGGACCCCCTTGTATGTAAATCATGTATCAAGGATTCAGTCATTTTAGGCATACATGTATTTTCTCTTGGTCAACTTTATAAGTCCCCAAATTGCAAACTTAATTGCAGATTTTATTTTAACCATTGTGGAAAATTTTTTTTGTTGTTAGTTTAGTCTGTTAATTGGGTTTTTAAATGTATATTTTGAAGGAAACAATTTATAAAAATAAAACTATAACAATGTTTCACTTGCTTTGAATTTAAAATTATGGCCAGATAATTTTGACAGATGTTATAAAAGAAATTCTTATGCTTCTTGATCCTCTCCAATTCAAAGATCTTTGATTCTAAACCAAGAGATGACATGTATCAATATGTTACAGTCATTTTTCATGACTCTTATTTGTATATTGTCCTGTTCCTAGCTTTGTTAAAGCAGCTCATAAGTAAAGTTCACATATTTGTCATAGGCATGTTTTGTCCCTGTGTACCTTTTTTTGGTGTGTGTGGTAAAATTTCATACATAAAATTTTTGTGTATAAGTATGGTACTCTAAAAAGAAAACTAGGCTTCTACAGCTCATCTGTTTCTTCCAGCACGTAGAAAATCTAATTGTGTGAAAGAAGTAGAGAAATTGCAAGAAAAACGCGAAAAAAGGAGACTACAACAGCAAGAACTTAGAGAAAAAAGAGCCCAGGTTTGTAACAGAAACATATTTTGTTTATGCACCAACGAAAGATTAGACTGTGTCAGTGAAAGTGATTGGCTTATGAAAAAATAATTGAGGCATTCATTTAAAGATTTCAATATAGTTCCTTAAATTGATATTGAGGAATAATATAAACTCTTGGGGAAATAGTTATCGTAACAGATTTTTTACTACATAAACTTTTCAAGTTTTAGTGGGTATGTGTTAGTCCTAAAGCTTGTTCCATTTTGAATAGTAAGCCATTGTGTTACAGAATTCTAATGGATGTATAACATCGAGAATAATAGGATTTTGGCTTTTTAAAAAGGACCAAAAATACATTCAGAAAAACATCAAGTTAAGGTATATGGTTATACTATCCATTTTATTGTTTTTCCATGGTTAATAAGTTCAGCATATCACAATGAAATGGTGGAAATTCGTTGTGTGTTGATTTATACTAGATATTGAGAGTATCTCTGATGTGCCCCTCTTCTCACATTTCCTTTAGATAGTAGCAAAACTTTACTAGCAATGGAAAAGTTGCATAGAAGACTGGTCTTTTATCTCTCTACAGGTCTTCACATATTAGAAATTCTGCTATTGTACATATAATTCCTCCATTGTGCTTGTATTGTATCTATTATATTCTCAGAACTTGTTTCCTGTAATAAAATATCAAGATTGTTTCCTTATTTAGGAGTATGTTCAAATGCCCTTAATCATAAAGATGTTGTGTTGTGGAATTGTGGAATCAGTATAATATTCAACCTGAATAAATCAACATATCTGAAAGTGACCTGAGAATGACCAGTTGGGTTTTGAAATTAATAATGCTTGTATCTGCTGATACTTAGTACAGATGCCACCTGGTGTTTCCTGTGGTTACTTCATAATATTTTTACATCTCTTTGTGACCTCTTCTTTACATTCTGCTTCTCAGTTGACATAGTTGGTGTTATTTCCCAAAAGGTTAATTGAAAGTATGTTACATTAACAGTTTTGAAATTTAGTTGTACTCAAAGCAAGTCTGCATATAGTATATGGGAAAAAGAACCTGACCTAAAATGTTTAATAATTTATACTCATAGCTAGGAGAGGCTGTTAACTGTTGCTATTTGTATCTTAATCTGAATTTTCTCAGTTTTGAAGCAAAAAAGTAAATTGCAGTTAGCATGCAGTAATTTGAATTTTAAAGATTTAAAAAATTATCTTGGCTTTTGATTCCTTTAAATTCTATGTCCTATTGATTTGGGGCTGTATTATACCATGCCTTAGTTTTTTTTTTAGAGTCATTAATAATAGGAAATGAACATAAATGAATCTATAGTTCTACTTTGCTGAAACTCTGAATTAGGAATTGGGAAGAAGAATCTGATTAAATGCATTTTTCTAAGAATTTCAGCTTTTCTATAGAGTTCTTTATTGATGTTTAGGATGAGCACTGTTTTTGTTTTGCTCTATTTTCTAGGAGAATTAAGGTATACATATAACATTTGAAATGGGTCAAAGATGGTTTTAATAAGGAGTATTTTGTTTGGAGTTAACAGAATGCATGTAGACTAACAGAATTGTGTTTTTAATATGAAAGTGATTCCTAGGCATACTATTAATCTTGAACTCTGAAACTATATCATATCTCAGGTTTGAGTTTGGGCTTGGCTGTTACAAATGACACAACCTATTTAATTTTAATTTTCAAACCATATATAACAAACGCAACAAATACTACATTATTGTAATTATAATAAATGATGAATTCTCTGTCTTCTTACAGGATGTTGATGCTACAAACCCAAATTATGAAATTATGTGTATGATCAGAGACTTTAGAGGAAGTTTGGATTATAGACCATTAACAACAGCAGATCCTGTAAGATTCTTTGTATACAGTTGCTCTGGAACTTTTTATGCTGTAAATAAAAACATGTTTGATACCCCCTAATACTGTATTTAGCTCTGTAATTTTTTTCTCTCTTTATGGGTGCTCCTTTTCCATATTTTAAGAAGATCAAGAAACTGTTGGGAATTCCCTGGCGGTCCAGTGGTTAGGACTCTGAGCTCTTACTGCCAAAGGCCTGGGTTCAGTCGCTGGTCTGGGAACTAAGATCCCACAAGCCACGTGATGCATCCAAAAAAAAAAAAGAAATAAATAAATAAACCACCCACACTTACCCTTATTTTCTCATTATTTCCCATAATTTGATACGTTAGACATGCTTCTCACAAAGATAATCCACTTCAAAGCAAAGCCTCTGTGTCCTTGGTAGGACAGAGCAACAGTCAAGGATGATGTCAGAAGACCCAGTTTCCTTTCTGACCATCACTTATACTTTTCTCTCAATTCCAAGTTTGTTTCCTCTTGGCTTGGACTATAGATCCCACCATCATTCCAACTTACTACTAATTTATTTTAAAATAAATGTTACTCTGGCTTTTAACAATAAGTGATGGTTGTTGAGGACTGCTGTAAACCAGAAATCTAGTGCTTGAAGAATGTTCTGTCTTATGCAACTTCTTTCCTATTGAAGAATGGGAATTTATTGGACAGGGAATACTTTTGTGAGTAATTTGTATTTATGAAAAATAATCCATCTGACCTAGTGTATACAGAATGTATTGGGTACACAAAATACATCTGACCTAGTGTATATGGAATGTATTGGGTACACACAATACATATAATACACCTGTGTTAAGGCAGGTGTAGTATATATGATTTCATAGAGTAGTTCATAACATTTGCATCTCATATATTTTACTCCTTGCTACCCTTTCATTTGTTTAACCTACATCTGAGCTCATACTTTATGACAGTGACTGGAAAACTTTTTCTGAAAAGGGCCTGATATTTTTGGCTTTGAACCATATGGTCTTTGTTACAACTACTCAATTCTGCCTTTGTAGTATGAAAAGCCACCATAGACAATACATAAATGAATAGGTATGGCTGTTTCAATAAAACTTTACAAAAGTGGGTAGTGGCTTGGATTAGGCTTTCAGGCCCTACTTTGCCAATTCCTGCTTTATATTAAATATCATTAGAAGTCAAGTATTGGGAATATTTATGAAAAAATTTAATGTCTAAGAATTGACATATTATAAAATTGTTCAAATTATTTTGGCCAATAATCTTCTGAGAACTGTGTATCTTGTCTACAGCTAGTTATCTTTGCCTATAATTTTCCCTATAATCAATCTGAAAATATGCCACTTGATAGGAAATTTTACTTTTGTTGTATACAGCACATCTTGAAGTGAATAAGGCAGTTTCTTAATGTGAACCTATTGCTACTAAGAGTGGTAGTGTCCTCTACAAAGTTATTTCCTAGTGGTTTACCAAATGACAAAATAAGCGAGTTTCCATTATCCTTAGAATTTTTGAAATAATTGTGTCTGATGACTGTTAAAATTTCATCAAGCTAATTTGTTTTTTAAGCTTACTTATCCTATTTATGCTATGCATAAATTTCTAAAACCCCGGGAGGAAATATTGCATAATTAACTTTTCAGTGTTTTATATACCACTGATAATCACTGGAAAAAAATATTTTATTTCTAGATTGATGAACATAGGATATGTGTTTGTGTAAGAAAACGACCACTCAATAAAAAAGGTATGCTTATTGAGCTCTAATCAAGGGTTGATTTTTGTCCTGTTTGCAATTTATTTTGATAATAGCAGAAATCAAATTGGTTTGGAAGAGTTAAATGTAAATCATTTCATTTGTACATAACCATTATGCAGATTTCTATGGTTAGGTCTGTTGATGTTTTACTGCTCTAAGAATCTTTGCCATTCCTGGCTTTACAGAAATCTTGATTTTTTTTTTTTTTTTTTTTTTACTTTGTTGTTGAAATATTCTGTATACTTGAATGGCATATTTATGGGATATTTATATTTACAGGACTTACTACTTTTATCGAAATTCTTACTACTTAAAATAATTTTTGTGCTTTAATTCAAATACTGTGAAAATTACTGAGCACTGATTTTCATTTATTCTTTTAGAAACTCAAATGAAAGATCTTGATGTAATCACAATCCCTAGTAAAGATGTTGTGATGGTACATGAACCAAAACAAAAAGTAGATTTAACAAGGTACCTAGAAAACCAAACATTTCGTTTTGATTATGCCTTTGATGACTCCGCTCCTAATGAAATGGTTTACAGGTAGGTAAATTTGTTTTAAATCAGAATTTTGTTCTTATACTGTGTGTTCGCCACCACCACTGAAACTTACGTTGATCTTGGCATATCTCTCCAGAGGTGTAATATCCTTTTCTTTCCCCCGAGTTTAAACAAATAAGAATATTTAATAAACACGATAATGAATTTTAACATTTGTTTTCTTTAATGCTCCCCAAATCAGTTTTCATTAATGATTAACTTTATACACTATAAAACACACCATATGTATGGATAAGACATTTCTAGAAAACATTTTCTGTACCTCTAGAGATGGGATGTGGCTATTTTTTACTTTTTGATCTCTGCAGTAGTGAAGAAATTTGAAATAACTGTTATACAGCCGTCACTTATTTGTCTAAATAAGTGATGCAGTTAGCACTTATTTGTCTAAATCTTTATTTAGCATGTATGGCCACTTAAGGAAAAAAAAGTTCTGTAAATCTACTTGCATTTCCCTAGTTTTATCATTTCTAAGCTTTGGAATAGTTTTAGTACATGAAATTCTTGCATGTTCACATGTTCAACTTACAGACAACTCAAACTTACATGTATTGTGCATTGATATCCCACATTTTTATCCAAATTTAGATTTTTTATACATAGTTTGTAAACATTTACTTCTCATTATTTAATAGGTCAGTTTTAGCAGCATTGTTATTTCAGTCTATATTAAATTGTCTTGGCAGTTACTTGAATGCTATGTTTCATTGCCCTTTTATTTTATAAATTTGACTGGAAAACAGAAAGTTAAAGGGTTAATAAGAATCCTAAGAATTGAAGATGTTATAAATGAGATAAGACCAACTCCACTGGTCTTAAGCCAGTAAACTGGGAGTTCAGCTGTAAAGAAAGAGGACAAAACTAAAGAACATGTGAATGCTAGATAGAGGTATTGTGAAAAATTTGTTTTAAAAGGGAATTATGATTATAAATTGTGTATTTTTTACCTTTTTGAGAATTGAGTCCTGTCCTCCCCCTTCACTCCCTTCTCTCCTTCCATTCCTGTCTCATAAAATATGTCTGTCTGACTTTTATAATCATTTTCAAGAAATCATTATAAATAAAAGTATGTTTCTGTGTATGTGCTAGATTTAGTAAACATTTTGTGTTTCACCCTGTATTTATGCTTCTTAATTTTACCAATACTGATTCTCTCCCCTTTCTCTTATCCTTAAGTTTTATGGATTGAGAAGTTAGGCTTTTTTTTTTTTGTCTGATCACTCTTCAGACTCATTTCCAGTTTTTTGTTTTTTTTTTTAACATCTTTATTGGAGTATAACTGTTTTACAATAGTGTGTTAGTTT
>NC_041221.1:65981274-66055519 GCF_002837175.3 Physeter macrocephalus
AAAAAAAATCAATAGAGCTGTATAAAGTGTTCTACATATATTCTTTTGAAGCCTGTGTAAAAAGTAGATTTGTTTTCTATCATGCTTTTAGGGCTCTGCTCAATGAAGTATTTTTTTGTCCCTCCCTACCTTTTTATTTTAACTCCAGCAATGATTATACCAATACATAATATTTGGGCATCCTTTTCCTGAATCAAGACTATCAGCTCAGAATTCATTGTCTTATAAGCATAATTTATATTTACTTACATTCAAGGAAATTTTACCACTTTTATACTTGTTTAGATAATGTTTTTGTACTTTTTTTCCCCTCTAGCTTTTCTGTATTGAGATTACCACTCTTGATTCTGTTTCTGTTGAAACCTTTGATACTTTTTTTTGGGTTGGGTTGGGGTTTTTAGTTTTGGTTTTGGTTTTCATTCTGTCCTACTTGTCTGGCTGCTATTACCATATTTTGTTGTTATTTTTTAAAACTTTCCTACTGTCTTCTATATATTATGTCTTTAGCTCAGTTACTATCAGGTTTTTTTCCCTGTCCATTATTATTGTGGCCCTTGTTTATTTCAGAATTATTGCTTGAAAATATGCTTTAAAGAGCTTTAAGCAATTCTAGGACATGGGTATTTAAAATTTTTAATCAGTGGGGTCAATTGTGGCCTCGCAGTTGATCCCACTGATTTGTTAAAAATCTTGGTATAAGATTTGCTTATAATAACACTTGATATTAGTTTTATTGCTTATTTGTTTAATTTAAACATTAACTGTATGTTCTGACTGGTACATTTTATTTTTAAGGTTTACAGCTAGACCACTAGTGGAAACTATATTTGAAAGGGGAATGGCTACATGCTTTGCTTATGGGCAGACTGGAAGTGGAAAGACTCATGTAAGTAATTCATTACAGTTACATCCTGGCATGAAGGCAGTTTATTTTCCTTATAGCTTAATTCTAAGATCTAAATTCTATTTTCTATTTAACATATAGACAATGGGAGGTGACTTTTCAGGAAAGAACCAAGACTGTTCTAAAGGAATTTATGCATTAGCAGGTAACTCCCCTTTTTGCATATTATTTATAATATTCTTCTTGAATATTATTCAGGTGGCTTGGAAATAAGATTTGGAAGTACTGTCCAGAATTTTAAGGGTAACTAATGCTATACTTACTATATATTATGTCAGTTTTAGATTAGCGGACTGTTTTGAAAAGAACTGTGCTTTGGGGGCAAAAATCTTGATTATGTTTGTGTTGTAATCTGGCACATTGTTGGAGCTTAGCGTTTGTTGAATAACTGCTTTGTGAAAAGTTTCAATTTGGTATGATT
Source organism: Physeter macrocephalus (assembly GCF_002837175.3). Classification (NCBI taxonomy): domain Eukaryota; kingdom Metazoa; phylum Chordata; class Mammalia; order Artiodactyla; family Physeteridae; genus Physeter; species Physeter macrocephalus. The sequence goes on from NC_041221.1 coordinate 65,982,600, forward strand.
ATGAAAGTAACCTTATTATGACTGCCTATAATTTTATGCTATTTATAAAGATAAGTAGTAGCATTCTCTTCTTGAATATGAAGGAGAGTGGCCTCTAAACTTTAAATGTAGAAAAACTATTACTACTATTTTTTTTTGAAAATTAATATCCACTTTAATCTTCATTTTTCTTATTGATACTGTCATTCTAGGTAAACGTTAGTTGATTTGAATTGCTTTTTAAAAACAATATTTGTTGCATCTTAATAAATTTTCTCTATATGACAGCTCGAGATGTTTTTTTAATGCTAAAGAAGCCAAACTATAAGAAGTTAGAACTTCAAGTGTATGCAACCTTTTTTGAAATTTATAGTGGTAAGGTAAGTGGAAACTTTAAAAAAATTTTTTTTTTTTTAGTTTTTTATATTATGGTTAAAAAATGCATAACATAAAATTTACCATTCTAACCATTTTTAAGTGTAGAAGTTCAGCGACATTCACATTGTTGGGCAGTCATTGCCACCACATAATTGTTATATGTATTTGGAATATTATGTTAAAGTTCTGTGATGAGATTTTTAAAAATTCCATTTGAAACTCTTTAACTTCAGTATCGATCATTATTATTCTAATAACATTATTACTAGAATTCTCTGAAATAATTTTCGGACTCTGAATGACTCTTTTTTTTTTTTTGAAGATGTTGGGGGTAGGAGTTTATTAATTAATTAATTAATTTTTGCTGTGTTGCGTCTTCGTTTCTGTGCGAGGGCTTTCTCTAGTTGTGGCAAGCCGGGGCTACTCTTCATCGCGGTGCGCGGGCCTCTCACTATCGCGGCCTCTCTTGTTGCGGAGCACAGGCTCCAGACGCGCAGGTTCAGTAGTTGTAGCTCATGGGCCTAGTTGCTCCGCGGCATGTGGGATCCTCCCAGACCAGGGCTCGAACCTGTGTCCCCTGCATTAGCAGGCAGATTCTCAACCACTGCGCTACCAAGGAAGCCCTGAATGACTCATTTTTATAGAACTATTCTTTTTTTATTTTTAAAGCTAGCTTTCTTTTTTTTTTTTTTTAGGTTTTTGACTTGCTAAACAGGAAAACAAAATTAAGAGTGCTCGAAGATGGAAAACAGCAGGTTCAAGTGGTGGGATTACAGGAACGGGAGGTCAAATGTGTTGAAGATGTACTGAAACTCATTGACATAGGCAACAGTTGCAGGTAGCTCTCATTTTAATTAAGAAAGTGAAACAGTTTCATGATCAGTTTTAGATACTCTGGGTATAACAAAAGCAAAGCAAGGATGTTATTCAATGCATTTTGGATATAAAAATAATTATTCATAAAAACTTTTGAAGTATGCCAGATTAAATTATATTAATCTGGTTATGTTTGTGTTGTTAATTCAAAATGTCTCTTTTGTATTTAAATAATAAAAACTGAATAGTTTTTTCTTTTTTTAATGAAAATATTGTGGTTTGCACATCTAAATTGAACTTTTTACATATCAGAATGTTCTTAATTACATTGTAGAACATCCGGTCAAACATCTGCAAATGCACATTCATCTCGGAGCCATGCAGTGTTTCAGATTATTCTTAGAAGGAAAGGAAAACTACATGGCAAATTTTCTCTCATCGATTTGGCTGGAAATGAAAGAGGAGCTGATACTTCCAGTGCAGACAGGCAAACTAGGCTTGAAGGTGCTGAAATTAATAAAAGCCTTTTAGCACTCAAGGTAAATAAAGTGCATTTAATTGTGAAAACTCTTTTACTTTTGACTTCATTTTTGTTTACTCAGTTACAAAATTATAGTATTTGTTTCTTCTAATAAGTAAGAGAGGTTATCAAAATTTGTTTATGTTTGCAGTTATAGATTTATATCGTACCCAGAAATTTTGTTTACACATATTATTTATTCTTTTTAAGGTAGATAAAGATCTGTTAGTTAGCAGGCCAATTCCAACGCTGCTTAGGGAGATTCCAGAGGGCCTTAATCGTTAATCAGTCTTTTTTCTTGAAGGAGGGCAAGGAACCACAAAACTGAGCTAAGAAAGTTTCTCAGAAAAATGTGGAACGGCTTTCAAAAAGTTAGGCCACTATTATATATCTTCCTTGACTAGCAAAGCAAAGAAAGCATTCTGTTTTTTTCTTTTGTAGTACCACTTTAAAAGTTTAACTTTTTACAGTTATCCTACTGCCTGTTACTTCTAAACACTAATCATAGTCTCCAGAAGAATCTTTTGGAATTAATAAAGTAGTCTTTTGGATTGGTTTTTTTTTTTGTTTTCCAAATTTCATTTTCTTGAATTAGGATTTATGGGAACATTTCTACTATGCTATAAATCTCTTAATAGAATTTTCAGAGCTGATCAGATCTTAAATGTTAGGGTTATGGTAAGAGATGTTTTAAATATGTTCATTAAGATTACTCTTTATAAGAAATAAAATCTGTGAAATTTGTTTTCTTAATTTTCAGGAGTGCATCAGAGCCTTAGGTAGAAATAAACCTCATACTCCTTTCCGAGCAAGTAAACTCACTCAGGTGTTAAGAGATTCATTCATAGGTGAAAACTCTCGTACCTGCATGGTAAGTTTGTTTGTTTGTTTTGTTTTAATCTTAAATGAATAATTATGTAGTATATATGGGAAATTACAAAATACATTAATGACAGTCATTTAAAGTCTATTGTGAGAGATACAGTGATACTTGAAAATGTGGTCCCTTCCAGTCTGATAGGATTATATTGTAGTTATAATGCATTCTACTAATTCCAACATCTGAGTCTTCTTGAGATTGGTTTTCATTGATTTCTGTTTTCCTTGCATATTGGTCACACTTTTCTATTTCTTCATATATCTAGAATTTTGGATTATGTAATTTTCATTATGAATGAATATTTTATGGACACTCTGGATTCTGTTATGTTCTTCTAAAGATTATTGATTTTGTTATTGTTGTTGTTGTTATTTTAGCTGGAAGTTAACTTAGCTGAACTCCAAACTTTTGTCTCCCCAGCTGTGGGCATCAACTGACCTTGAAATCTCTGTTTAGCTCTTTTAGACTTAGCTATGTTTCTTGCAGTCAACCTTGTGTGTACTCTTAGTTCAGAGGTCAGCCAGAGATTTGGGTAGTATAAATATATATGTAGAATATGAGTTTCTTCCTCTGTGGTTATTTCTCTTCTGGGACAAACTTCCCTTCCCAGCTGCTATGGTGCCTACCTCCAAACTCCATCCTTTAGTTTAGCCAGTGAAACTCCAGATTTCTATTGAAGTTTTAGTTGTCCTGTGTGACAGCAGCAGAGTTTGCCCTTAGGCAAAAAAAGTTATCAAAAGTAGGGGCGGACTGTCACTCAATGTTACTCCCTTCTTCTAGGTGTTGACCTCCATTTTCTGCCTGATATTTGATCATTTTGTGGTGCTGTCAGAGTTGTTTATATTTTAACTGGAGTTTATAATTATTCTTTGATTATGGGTATGAGATAGTGAATTATCTTGGAGCTAAGGTATCATTAATAACTCTTTTTTTGATGACCATATTAAAATTAGACCTGACTGAGCCATATGTCAGTATTACTTGTCATCATTTATAACATTTTCTTTACCTTTGCATTTTTCCCCCACAGATTGCCACAATCTCTCCAGGCATGGCATCCTGTGAAAATACTCTCAATACATTAAGATATGCAAATAGGTATGAGAAATGGTTATTTATTTTGAAATTTGAAGGGAATAGAACAATATATGGTTTGACTTAATATCTGATAGGGTAAATCTTACTGCATTGTTCTTTACATTTTTAAAAAAAATTTGCATGTTATTCGTTGAAATGTCTAGAATCATTTTGTCATATTCTAAAAATAATTGGAAATGTGTAATTTGGGAAGACATTTTTAGTAGAATAGGTCTTATAATCATAGAACATTTTATTTTTCCATTAACCAAGTTATATTTCATAATATTTTACTATATTTAAATCATGAAAATTCTTATTATTATATTAAGACTCAAAAGTAAGTGAGTATCAGGAGCCAGTCCGTATTTCTTAAATTGTTTTGCATATGCTGAAAATTATTTCTGATAATCTTAAATATTATATTTGGGGAAGCTAGGGTTTAAGTAGTGATAGCACAGTTCTTTCTGGTGTTCTGTATGGGTTACATTTTATTATTTACGGCAGTAGTGTTACAAACTTTAATAGACAATTGCATTATTACAAATGAGAGGACAAAAAGCGTTACACATTATTAAAGCAGTTTATTCCTTATAGTCACAAAGTGCCCTTGGAATTTTGGATTGTAATAGTCATGTTTATATTTGTTCCAGAGATTTGTTCCCATTGCTCTTGTTTTGAATGACTATATATATAGTTTTAAATTTGTATTATCACATATTGCATTTGTGATTTTAACCTAGAGATAAAATTCCTCTTAGTATTCCATTTCTAGTGTGGAGAATCTCTTAATTTTGCTAAACATGAGTATTTGTACTATTTTTTTGTTTTAATCATTATGGAAATTTTATTTTTAATCTTTCATTAAAGTATAAAATACATATGCATACAGAAAAGTACCCAAAACACAAGTGAATAATTTAATGAATATTTACAAAGTGAAAATTCCTGTCATCAGACCAGGAAATAAAACATTTCCAGTCCCCCAGAAAATTCCCCATGTGTCCCTTTCTGATCACGAATCCTGAATAACATGCCTAAATCCATTAATTTCTACCCCAATTTAGTCATTGTCCTAACTTTTGTGGAATAAATTTCTGTTTTATTTCTCTCTTTTTAAAAATAGTTTTACTACCTATGAATGTATCCCTGAACAATATAGGTAGCTGTATTTGAACTTCACATAAGTGAGGTCATACGCTTTGTTCTTTCGTATTTTGCTTTTGCTTCAACTAAAGAGATTTTTAAAAATCATCAGTAAAAACTGTTGGAAAGTATAAACTTATTGACCTTTTGTAAAGATATTAAAAATAATAACTTTTAAAAATAATTGAACTTTATTTTTAAATTTAATACCCTTTAAACTTTGAATTATAAGATTCTAGCTATGAACCTTTATAGTACTTTTAATCATTCTTTGTAGTGAACATTTTTGGTATTTTGGGGTTTTTTTCATTAATTTAAAATGCTTCTTGTTTCAGAATTGTTCATGGGAGAGATGAGGAACAGCTTAGTGTAGTAAAATGATTGCCGTGTCGTAGAATTAAAACCCTCCATGTCTTCAGACTTCTGGCTGCACAGGAATCCCCCTAATGTGAAAATGCTGTATCTGGTTATTCCTCTAGTTCATTTAGGTCCAAGTAAAATATTTTAATTTATTATCATATAATGTGATTCATTTTCAACCATTACTAACCATCTAGGACAAATCTGTCTTTTATTTCCATATCTCTAGGAATAAAGATTTTCAACCTCATTTGATAGCTCATTTGAGGAATATAATTCCTGCATATAGAATAGTTTAGGTTGGGCAAGAGAGTTTTGAATACAGGAAAAATGTGTGGTTAGGGGCTAATAGGTGTCTAAATTAGGAGATTCTGAAAGAATAAGTAATGGGGTTGGGAGTAAAAAGAGTTATTAAGTCAGTATTAGAAATTCACATTTGTCAGCACGTGTGTAAATAAGCTTTCCAAAAGGATAAAGGCAAAAGAATCTGGTATTGAACCTTTGAGAGTAGATATTACCAATAGGTCAAAGAAAGATTCTAAGTAAAAGAAATTATTAGTTTGATCTATGTGACTATTTTTGATGTATAACAATAGTAATTTCATTTAGTTCAACCTAAGAGAAGTAATGAGAAAAACAGAGAATATGGTTAGATATTGAAGTGTTTAAACATAAGGTTTGTACTCACAGCTAGGTTTGAACCTCAGTTATGCCACATTCTCATTGAATGAACTTGGGTAAGATACTTTATTGCTCTGAACCTATTTCTCATCTGTAAAGTGGTGATAATAATATCACAATATTGTCGTAATGATTAAATAATATAATGTCTAAAAATATTAATCATAATATCTGATATATAGGAAGTAATTAATAAATATTGCCTACTGTTATGAAATGGGATTGGCCTAGAGGACATAGGGAGTCACAAAAATTGTGTCATAAAAGCCATGATTTAGTTAAATATAACTGTTTGAGACATTAGCAAAAGCAATTTAAATTCCATTGCTAAAGGATTTTTTTCACCATGGTTCGTCACCTGAATCACCAAACACAGAAAATTATCTGAGTGACTGTTTTCTCAGTTTGTTCAAGGATTGCTTTATAGCTAATACCATTCTAGGTGCATAGGAAAGAAGTTAATTCATTATAAACGGTGTATGCCATTAGGACTTAATTCTCTTGTGTCCTGTTTGAAAAGACTGCAAGAGTGTTGAGGACTCATTAATGCTAATAAAATATTCATGGTATTGACCACACAAGGAAATTAGACATGAGTGGTCATGTAGCTAAATACAGGGCATTTCAAATTTAGGTGATGGACTCCTTAAACTTCTAGAAAGATCATGAGAAAAGGAAGGACTGTGGAGTAGGGAGTCAATAGAACAGAGGGGTTCAAAAGCCTCTTCACATTGATTATTTTTAAGATAGTGTAAATACATTGTCATAACATCGTTGATCTTTTTCTAAACAAATTAAACTGAGTACTAAATGCAAACTTGAAATGTGCATTGCTGTCTTTACAAGAACATTTTCTTTTAATTTGTTGCTGTTTTGGTGCTGCAGAGTAAAGGAGTTTGGAATTAGTCCATCAGACATTCCCTTCTCACAGGGTAGTGGCAGTCGCCCTGATCTCTCTCCTTCTTATGAGTATGACGACTTTTCTCCTTCAATTACCAGGTCTACTTCATTCTATACATAAGATGTTTATTTTAATAGTTTCTTTTGGATTGTGCTATGTATAAATGTTTTATAGCATTTACTTTCATAGCATATACTTCTTTTGTCCTGAGCCATTTTATTTTTCATTTTCATTTTGTTTGGCAGGTGGTGGTTATACTGCATGATCTTCATTTTTATGTACTTTATTAATTTGCTTTAAAATGTTGATTTAGAATTCAGGCTTCCTTTTCCCCTCTCATATTTTTAAGGATGATGTCATCTTTGCATATTTACCATTGAAGGATAAACTGTCTTATTTAAAATGAACAGTTTACATTCTTTCTGTCTGCAAGGAAATCACAAGGCTCCTCTTGACTTAAAAAGTGTACCCTCTCCCAAATATGTAAATTGAAGTTTAAGGGGTAAACTTTTTTTAATGATAGAACTTTACAGCTTATAATCTTTATAAATTAGAAATATTTCACATGTAGCTATTTTAATTGAGCCATCTAACTACCAAATCTGCAAAGTGTATTAAATTCTTTGATTTTGGGGGACTTCCCTGGCGGTCCAGTGGTTAAGACTCCACGCTTCCACTGCAGGGTGTGCATGTTCGATACCTGGTCAGGGAACTGAGATCCCACGTGATGCACAGTGAGGCCAAAAAAAAAAAAAAAAAAAAACTGATTTTTGGCTGTGATTCATTTATTGATCTAAGTGCCATTGTTAGCATTTTTCTGTTCAGCAATTTAGTTGCAACAAGTGTCTCTTATTTATTTTGAAATACTGAATCTGCATACTTTGTTGATTCTCAGTTTGTTATGCACAGTAATTATGTTTGAAGTAATTGTAAAGTTATATACCTAAGTAAATTCCTAAAGCTTCACAGCTAAACATACCTTTAGCATTTCCACAGATTTCAGTTAGATTTGATCTGGAAAGCTGACATCATCAATATTAATATGTTTATTGAATTGCTTTTATATTAAATAGGTTGATATTTCTTGTTCCTCTGCATGAGTCTTTGTTAATTATAGATACCTCTTATGTGTTTATAGGGTGAAAGAATTGACTGTGGATCCAACTGCCGCTGGTGATGTCCGTCCAATAATGCACCATCCACCAAATCAGATTGATGATTTAGAGGCACAGTGGGGTGTGGGGAGTTCCCCTCAGAGGGATGATCTAAAACTTCTTTGTGAACAAAATGTAAGTGACATAATATAGTTGTAATTATCTAATCTTAGTCATTTCATCCATAGCAGAATAAGTGAAAACTATCATCTAAATCAGTATCAGCAAACTACAGCCTATGGGCCTGCCATCTGTTTTTACAAATAAAGTTTTGTTGAAACATGGCCCTGCTCATTAAGACCAGAGGTGACAAAGATTGTATGGCTCACAACCCCAAAATATGTACTAAAGTTCACTGACCCCTGATTTAACTATTCTTTTTTCCAGATTTTATACTGATGTTAAAATTTGGGGATTTTTAAAGTAATACAGGGAAAAAACAAGTTTAAGAATTGTACATACAATATATCATATATATAAAGCTTAGAAACAAGATTATGGACACATGCACATGTATTAAAAGGATTCATGAACTGTATCAAAAATGGAAAAAATCTGACATTTGTTAAATCTGGTTGCTTTCTGTATTTTTGAATGTTTGGTGACATTTCATAAATTTAAAATTTTGATTCCCCTGTTGCTTAAAAATAATAATATGTGCCCACTGCATAAGGACAATGAGGTATAAAGAAAGAACAAAAAAGCACAAACACATTTTCACATAGTTATTTAACTTCATTTTTTAAATGTATAATCTATATAGTTTTGTATCATTCTTTTCCCACTAAGAATCCTATAGTGGCATTTTCTTATAATGATAAAAGGTAGCATTTATTAGTTGCTTACTTCATGACATATATTTTCTAGGCATCTTATGATCTGGTATAGTCCTCACAATTCAGTGTTGTAGGTACTATAATTATCCCTGTTTTTAACTTGACTAAGATCATACAAGTAGTAAGTGCTGAAGCCCAGCAGGATTGAAATCTGGGTCTTTCTTATACCAGAGTGAAATCTTAGGTCAGCTAAATTGATTGCTCGCTGCAATAAGATATTCTTTGGAAACAGTATAACTTAAGTTAATGTTTTTATACTTTCCAGCAGGTATTTTAAAGTCCAAAATATTCTAGAGTAAACAAACGGATATCCTACTTTTTGTTATCATGTTTCAAAATACTCTACAAAGTAGGACTCAATGCAGGAGTTCTCAACCAGGAGTGACTTGGCCCCTCTCCAGGGAAAAATGTATGGAGACATTTTTGGTCGTCACAGGTGGGATGGTGTTGCTAACATCCAGTGCGTTGAGGCCAGGGATGATGCTAAACATCATACAATGCACAGGGACAGCCTTCCTCCTCCCCCCAAAAATGTCTGTAGTGCCGAAGTTAAGAAACCTGGTTTAAAATAAGAGTTCTGAACTTTGAACCATAGAGGATAAAGAACTAAAAATGAAATCCTGGCGTTAGTCTATCCCCTGTCCCCAAAACATTTGAAAGAGACTGCAGTTGCTTTTTAAATCCTTAAAGCAAAAAAAAAAATCTTTAAAGCAAACGCTGCATTGCTTCTAGATATGGTACCTCCAAAGATATGGAAAACCAGAACAAGATAGGCACTCCCTATAGCAGATCTCTCACGTTTTATTCTTGCATCTATTGGGTCTTTGCAGGACCTTAATTTGGAGAGGTTGGCTAGGTGACCAGAACTAGTCCAGAGGCTTTAAGCATGACATCATGGGTTCTTGCAACCTCCCTTATATATGAGAGAGTGTGGATTTCTTTCAACTTTGCCTTCCCCAAGGAACTGTCTTGAGATGGTTCAGCATTAGCCTTTAGTTAAGTATTGATGCATGTGTACATATTCTTATTGCTATATTAAATTTTAACAAGGTAGATTAAAATGGAATAGTGTCCAGGACATGCCCTGGAGATAAAAGTAATACAGGTAGACAAACTAGAGGATAATCAAGTGCATTAGAATTCCATAAGTAGTTGTAGAGATAAAAAGTATTCTGAGTGGGCTGCATGGAAGTGGCAGAAGTTTGCATAATATCTTGAAGCAGAGAAAAGACAGGACATTCTCGGCTTGGCAGGGAAGTGGGCATATAAAATGAGTAAAGGTGGTTGACTGTGTTTACCAGAAGGACAGAGAATATGAGAGAATCATGCCTGCATGTCCTGATTAAAAGCAGATGGCTCTTTTCCCAAAGAGAAAATAAAAAATTCTTTAGCCAACTTGATTATATAAACTTTTAGGGATGGCAGCTTATTGATGAAAGAGTCAAATAAGTCAGTCTACTTATAATATTTAATTTAACGAAAATACACACATATATTTAGAGTTGTGTATTTTATTTGAAAAGTGTTGCTTTTCCTTCTGACATTTTATAAAATAATTTTAAGGGTACTTCTCAATCACTACAACCACATTTTGAGGAAATAAATCATTAGATGTTAGAGTTGGGAAGGAAGCTCAAAAAAGAAAGCAAGGCCAGAGAAGTTTGACTTGATGTAGGACCAAAATATATGTTGCATATACATATGTGAGTTTTTGTTGATAAAGTTGTGAATTGTCCATTAAAATTTCTGTAAAAACCAGTAAGTAAATTGTAGAATGCAATTCAGAAATTAAAATTTAGTAAGAGTTGAATCCTTCAGAATACCAATTTGATAGTCACAGTCATGAAAGATATTATGTTTACATCTCTCTTCTAGTGAAAAGAAATTTAAGACATATATATGAATTAAATTGTTAGGGAAAGTAAACAACACTGAGGAAATATTTCAGTATATTTCTAGCCTGTGATAAATGTATTTTTGAAAAGTTGCACTCCAAAAGAGATTGCTTTTTTACAGTAATTCTGCAGTAAAGCTTGGGATAAGTGAAAACTGTCTCTGACTGATGTGTTTAAGTTTGTCTTACTGAGTGTTATGTTAAATATTTTTGACCCATAAAAAGAAATTGTGGCTTTGCCTTTCATGTTTTATTTTAGTTATCTTTAACATTCAAGCGTCCTCAATTTCTAAGTTGCATTTTTGTAGATGACACAGAAAAACTACTTTTTTATTATAACATTTAAAATATAAACTTATGTCATAATTTTTAAACTATTTTTATTTTAAGGAAGAAGAGGTTTCTCCACAATTGTTTACTTTCCACGAAGCTGTCTCACAAATGGTAGAAATGGAAGAACAAGTTGTAGAAGATCACAGGGCAGTCTTCCAGGTAAAGTAAGACAGAATCTTTAATCAAATGTTTCTCTAGAGAAATGAACTACCAACTTTTGTAATTCTTTGAGTATCACACTAATCTAAAAATAATACTTGTTTATGTGTAAGTATATGTATATTTGTAGAGCATATGACACAGTAAATTTTGAATAGAATGAATGATCACTACAAACAAACTTTCTCTGCAGCTGTGATGGAAAGATCTAGTTTATTTCTACTGTTCTCCCACTTCATTTGCTTTTGTCAGTTGTCCGTTTATAGAGGAGTTGAACTTCTGCCCTCCACTACCCCTTTCTTCATGGTAGGCCAGTTTGTTTGACAGCAGTAGGAAAAACTCTTCTAAAGGGTATCAGAACAATTGAGGAACAGTCAGTCTTTGCAGAAAAGGAGGAGTATTTCAGGAGAGTTACTGTACTGACTGAGCTGTCAGTGGCAGATGACTGACCGGTGTTATATCCCTTCCTATAGCAGTAACTCCTTAGGTATTTATCCCATTGTGTGTTAAACCCATTTAAAAAAACCTTTTACCATACGATCCTCCCCTCCCTTTTTATAAACAAGAAAATATTCTGGGGACTTCCCTGGTGACGCAGTGGTTAAGAAAACGCCTGCCAATGCAGGGGACACGGGTTTGAGCCCTGGTCTGGGAAGATCCTACATGCCGTGGAGCAACTAAGCCCATGCGTCACAACTACTGAGCCCACGTGCCACAACTACTGAGCCTGCGCAAATAGAGCCCGTGCTCCCCAACAAGAGAAGCCACTGCAATGAGAAGCCCACTCACTGCAACAAAGAGTAGCCCCTGCTCACCCATGCATACAGCAACGAACACCCAACGCAGACAAAAATTAAAATAAAATAAATTTATTTTTTTAAAAAAAGGAAATATTCTGGAGGGTGATACCTATGAGGAAGTGAAGATAATTTTGAACATCTTTATGGAGACTGTACAGTCAGGTTGTCCCCCGCCCCCTTCCCACAGTATATAAATCCATCGTCCTGTTAACCTATATTCCTTCTCTGATGTTGAAGAAATCATTTATCTGTAAACAAACATTAACATTCCTCAGCTCTCGCCATTCAAGCACCTGGATGAAGTCTCAAAAACATAAGAGAACTGTTTGTAACTTCAGAATAGGGTATACATTGATTAAAACTGTTACAGTTTTAGTCAAATCCATATTATGGGAATCTCTTCAGAGGCCTAGGTATTTAGAGTAAATCAAAAAAGGACACTTGTAATTTAAGAAAATTGTTAGAACAATATGGACACCCATAAAACTCAGTCAGGTGAGGCTTTCAAACTCAAATTTGTACTTGATGTGTCAGAACTAAATTGGTACATTTATAGAACAGTTGTGTGTGCAGCACAATTGAATTGTTTTGGAATCCAGCAATAGACTTGTGAATGCCTTGTTAGAATGAGGTATGCGCCACAACCACTGAGCCTGCGCTCCAGAGCCCGCGAGCCACAACTACTGAGCCTGTGTGCTGCAACTACTGAAGCCCGTGCACCTAGAGCCCATGCTCTGCAACAAGAGAAGCCACCTCAATGAGAAGCCCGGGCACTGCAACGAAGAGTAGCCCCCGTTAGCCGCAACTAGAGAAAGCCCGCACACAGCAACAAAGACCCAACGTAGCCAAACATAACTAATTAATTTTTTTTTTTAAGCGCTCCAGAGCCCGCGAGCCACAACTACTGAGCCTGTGTGCTGCAACTACTGAAGCCCGTGCACCTAGAGCCCATGCTCTGCAACAAGAGAAGACACCTCAATGAGAAGCCCGGGCACTGCAACGAAGAGTAGCCCCCGTTAGCCGCAACTAGAGAAGGCCCGCACACAGCAACAAAGACCCAACGTAGCCAAACATAACTAATTAATTATTTTTTTAAAAAAGGAATGGTTTCCTTGAAGCATTTATGAATAGTAGTAAGTAGCTACTGTTTAGTGGTTCATTTGACTCTTCTAAAATGGGCTATCCTGGGAATTCCCTGGCAGTCCAGTGGTTAGGACTCTGTGCTTTCACTGTGGAGGGCGTGGGTTCAATACCTGGTCAGGGAGCTGAGATTCTGCAAGCCACACGGTGCGGCCAAAAAAAAAGGGCTATCCAGTGTTCCCTTACAGTCAATAATATTGAAGAGCTAGTGTGTAGAATTTAGGATTACCTCTTGGCCCAACCACTGTGAGGCCCCAAATGGATATGTTAATTCCAGATGATTTACAAGTTCTGGGCTCCCATAGGCCTCATCAGATTGATCAGTAACTTTATTATTACACCCGTTGTCTCTCTGTTTTAGGGACAGCTGTTGAAGTTTGAGATTTACTCTGCTCATTGGTGTGTGTGTGTGTGTGTGTGTGTGTGTGTGATTCATTCCCTCCCCCAAACCCCACTCAAAGTAGAGTAATAATAGGAAAATGAAGTCATCTTGCTTGGCCTGTCACTGGTGTTTGTGTTCAAATTTAAGGTTACTCTATAAATAAAGATGCTTTATGGTTATTAATATTTTAGAGAATACCATCTTGAGTATGTTTAATTAACATGAAATTTATTAATTGGTTTCTGTCTTATAAATAGGCTCATTGGATTATTGATTTTTTTTTTCTTGGTCATTTTAGGAATCTATTCGATGGTTAGAAGATGAAAAGGCTCTCCTAGAGATGACTGAAGAAGTAGACTATGATGTAGATTCATATGCTACGCAACTTGAAGCTATTCTTGAGCAAAAAATAGACATTTTAACTGAGCTGCGGGGTAATTCTTTTTTCATTTTAGTGTTTGAAATCTGCCTAATATTTGTATGTAATTAGTGGGAGGATTTCATATTGTAAGAAGATATCTGAAGTGAAAATTATGGGTACATTTAACATCTTTCTAGAGGTATTGAAGACCAACGAACCATTCTGATTTTTCTAAAAATGAAACATGAAAAATCATTTCAAGTGCTCTCTAGTCATCTTTTTTTTTAGTCTTTGGAGAAGGTAAAGACATCTTATGATTAAAGAGGGAAAATATATTTTAAGTTTGTAAATTTTGTATACCCATTCAGAGTTTTAGTTTGGTGGGCCGATGCTTTTTAGAATTATTTTCCTTGGTTTAGGTCTATTACGGGTCATCTTTCTATAGCCTCCTATGTGCACCTCCTTTCTGTGCATATTGTCATGTTTTTCCTTTGAACGCTTGTTTTTAAAAATGAAGGGGTGGCGCAGTGGTTGAGACTCTGCCTGCCGATGCAGCGGACACGGGTTCGAGCCCTGGTCTGGGAGGATCCCGTATGCCGCGGAGCGGCTGGGCCCGTGAGCCACAATTACTGAGCCTGCGCATCTGGAGCCTGTGCTCCGCAACGAGAGGCCACGATAGTGAGAGGCCTGCGCACCGCGATGAAGAGTGGCCCCCACTTGCCACAACTAGAGAAAGCCCTCGCACAGAAACGAAGACCCAACACACACATAAATAAATAAATAAATTAATTAATTTTTTTAAAAAATGAAGGGGAAGGTTTCAAAACAACTCTTTCTACTTTGCTTATGAAGGGAGGCATGTGGTTTACCTACATGCCATGGCTTCTTTCTTGGCTTTTTAATTAGCTTATCTCTGCAGCTTCAGATAAGCATGTATTGTATGTGCTGATTTCTTAGGCTTTGGCAAATTAGCTATCTTCATTTATATGCAAGTAGGCTTCTTTGTGTCTGCATGCAATGCAACATGAAACCAGACTGAAGTTGCTAGTTTTTAGCATCAAACAAGCTGCTTCAAATTTTTTAAACTAGGTTCTTTGTAAAGTTGGTTATTTGAAATCATCCTATAGAGTCAGCAGTGACCGTTTTGCCAATTTAGAATTGTTTGTGCAGATGTAGGGTTTCTGAAATTTGCTGTTTTTCATGTTCTTCGTATTCAAGCCTTGATTTAATGTGTTTTGATCATTTTTCTAATCTGTCATAAGGCACAAGCAGCTTTTTTGGTATGCATTTTATTCAGAAGACAGATCACAATGCATCCTAATTTTTTTCTTTGTAAGATGTAGCTTTCAACTTAGTGCCTTTCCTTAATTTTCTCAGGATTCATGTATAAGCAAGCATATCCAAACTTTGAAGAAATTACTACCTAGATATTATTCAGTCCTTCCTTAGAAAAAAAATTTTTTTTACTATCCAGAGATAATTTTGTTATTAACATAAGAAGTTTGAGAGCTATTATATTACCAGGCATCAAATCCAGAAGTCCTTAAATTCCTTTCTTTTTTCTTTTTTATTATTTTGGCTGTGCTGGGTCTTCATTGCTGCACGCGGGCTTCTCTCTAGTTGCGGTGCAGGCTTAGTTGCCCTATGGCATGTGGGATCTTAGTTCCCCAACCAGAGATCTAACCCGTGTCCCCTGCCTTGGAAGGCAGATTCTTAGCCACTGGACCACCGGGGAAGTCCCCTTAAATTCCTTTCTAAATTTCAGAAAAGTCAACTTTTTCAACATCGTTTTACTTAGGAAGAAGGGAAAGAAATTGAGATTCCAACTTTATATCTCTCCTTTTTTCTGAAAGCCATATCTTTGCACATTTTAAGTTGGGAAACTGGAAGGTGCTGTCTCTTGTGCATTGTGCGATGCTTACAAATATCCCTGGTCTCTATTGACTAGATGACAGTAGTACCACCCCAATGTGACAATCAAAAATGTCTGTAGACGTTACCAAATGTCCCCGGGAGGGGAGAGAAAATCACTCCCAAATTGAGAACCACTGTTATAGAAAGATTTCTCATCTTCACACAGCTATTATTTGCCTCCTCCAATTTTTACTTACGTATTTCTTACTCTTAAGTGACCGAATCAGTACACGATAGACAGTAGGACAGAATTGTAAGGCCAAGAAATGTATGTCCTGTAATTTCCCTTCCCCATCATGCCCTTTTGCAATCCCTGATAAGGAAAAAAATGACATGTCTTCTTAAAAACTCAAATAATCTTAAAATTTCATAGCTTAAAAAGGTAAAATAGGAATTGGGAGTAGACATTTTCTAATATTGAGAGAAGAAATGTCTACTTTACACACATATATAGCCTCTTTACACTGCAAAAAGGAATTCAAATAAATTAAAATTGAATGCTGTAAAATGTGCCAAATAGAACAGAAATCTGTTGAAGATAACAAAAAAAACCCACAAGTATTTCCAGGAATCTAATGAGTCTGTTGCTGTAGTTGAGCACTGTTCTGAGTTTCTGGACAACAAAGAAGGAAAAATCCTGAGTTAATAAGAGAGCTGATTTGATAGGACCCATAAAGTTGTGTGCTGCATTGCATGTAATGCAAAACTTATTCCCTTGTTCTTTTTTTTTTCCAAGATAAAGTGAAATCTTTTCGTGCAGCTCTACAAGAGGAAGAACAGGCCAGCAAGCAAATCAACCCGAAGAGACCCCGTGCCCTTTAAATCAGCATTTGCTGCTAAAGGATTCCCAGAACCCTCGCTACTGTAACATACAATGGTTCAGCTGTAAGGGCCATTCGAAAGTTTGAAATTTTAAGTGTCTGTGGAAAATGTCTTGTCCCTTCAACCTGAATGACATTTCAATTTTGTGAAACACTCCTTTGTCTACAAGATGTTTCTAGTCCAGGAGGCACAACCAAGGTTTGGGAATAGTGAAGCATTTTGTTTCATTTACCCACACAGTGATTTACTTTTGAAGATCCTTGCCAATTTTATTTTCTGTATGATGAAGTAAGATTGTGGACTTGATCCAGAGGTGAATAGTAGGGGGAAGCCACAGCATTTCCTTTTCACTCAGTTCAATTTTCATAGCAAGACTGAGCAGTTTTAAATCCTTTGCGTGCATGCATACCTCATCAGTGATTGTACATAACCTTGCCCACTTCTAGAAACAGCTGTGCTCACCTCTTCCTGCTTTGTGCCTTGACTAAGGCTACTGATCCTAAATTTCTGAAGCACAGCCAAGATAAATTACATTCCTTATTTGTCATTGTAAATTACCTTTATTGTGTGTACATTTTTACTGTAATTGAGACATTTTTTGTGTGTGACTAGATTTGCAGGATGTGCCATATCATTGAATGGAACGAAAGTCTGTGACAGTGGACATAGCTGCTGGACCATTCCATCTTATATGTAAAAAAATCTGGAATTATGATTTTAAAACCATATAACATGTGGTTATAATTTTCTTAGCATTTTCTTTGTAAAGAACTAAAATATAAACTAGTTGGTGTATAATAAAAAGTAATGAAATTCTGAAAAGAGTTTTATCTTAGGATAATACATATATATGCAGTGTGTGTTCCAGTGTGGTATTAACAAGACTAATAGTGCAATTTGATCTTTATCAATACCATTACTTAAGTTGAAGTGTCCATTAGCACCCCAAAATGTACCTTTTAAATGGTACTGTTAAAGGAAATTGGCTTCTGATGCATGAATATGTACATGTACATTGAAAGTAGTCCATAATAGAACTGTTAGTTTAAGCCAAGTATAGACAGTACATAACTCTCTTGAAAAAGAATTTAAGCTAAGAAAGAGATGACTTTGTCTTAAAAGGCAGATCTGACCCAAGCTCCACCCATTACCTAATGTATGATGTTTCACCATTATTTGATGAGAATCACTAAATTCTCACCAATCAGTTCATCTAGGGCATGCTGCTTTTTAAATGGTGGCACTTATTTTTACAGATTGCTATTCCAAGGAAGAAAACTGGCCGCTTTTCATGTAAATATTTTGTTAGATTTATATATCTCTCTAGGAGTTTTCCCTCAGTTCCCAGGATAGTGTCTAGGAGTACATTAACAACACAAAAAAGTCTCCCAAGGGTGTCTTGTTTTGATTTACTCTAGGGAACTACCAGCTCATTCATATGGGCTAATGGGAAGCTATGAATAGAGTCACATGAGCCAGATTCCCTACTTCACTGTCCACAGAACTCAGAAGGTCGCTGTGGGAAATCCTAACACCATGGTGAAAAGCTCCTCTGTAAACTTGAAATATAGAACAAGTGTAGATTTTCACAGTGTGCTTATTATTAAATCTATGGAATGAGTTTTCGAGACAGTTTACTTCAATACAATCACCTTTGTTTTGGAAGGGACTCAGGTTTTCTCGCAGCTGTAAGATATGTTCTATTTGTGTTTATTTCAAGAAGAGGAAGAATGGAGAACTGTTACCATTGACCTTACAGAGGCTGTTTAAAAAGGTAGTTTCTGAGCCTAACTGATCTTCAAAGGACATAGAGATATGTGAATTTACTCATTTTAAAGCACAACAGATTAGTCTTAATTTATTATTTAAATTAGAAGGGTACTATCTCTGGAAGGTCTCCTCAATTTGAAATGTACTGCCTTATACTATAATGGCTTCATTCTGATTAGTATTCAAGGTATATTAAAAATCAGTACCAGAAAAGATCTTGGTAGTATCATCCATTCCTTCAGTTTTACAGATAGGGAAATCTGAAGGTTATAAAAGGGACTGAAACTCAGCAGTCCATAGGAGGACAGGGAAATAAGAGGGAAAGCTGAATTAAATCTTAAATTTAGGGCTTCCCTGGTGGCACAGTGGTTGAGGGTCCGCCTGCCAATGCAGGGGACACGGGTTCGTGCCCCAGTCCAGGAAGATCCCACATGCCGTGGAGCGGCTAGGCCCGTGAGCCATGGCCGCTGAGCCTGTGTGTACGGAGCCTGTGCTCCGCAACGGGAGAAAATCTTAAATTTTCCTTTAAGGATAGAGACGGTACAAGTGAACTTTGCTAATTAAGTAGTTTTGTGAGATTAAAAAAACCTACTCTTAAGTATGTAGTATTTATGTAACAAAAGTGGCTTTGTGCAGTTATTATAAAGAATAACTTAAATTTTTTGGATCTGGATTAAACATTCTTTACTTTCTCAGACTTGAAAGCTGATATCCCTATTAATAATTAACTAAAAATATACATTATTTTAGTTATATAGGAATGTTTTAATATATCACTTTGAAGCCAGATTTCTAAAAAATCTGTTTATGCAAACAACCTATCTTTCCTTCTAGGTTCAGTGTGCCTCTGTTAAAATAATTTGGATTTTAACTTTAAAGCCAGTGTTGATTTCTAAAACCCTTTGAAATTTTAAATCTATGACTATCTCCCCAAGAAAAAACATACAATCTTATAGTTCATTTCATTCTAGTTAAGCATCCTCATTTACAAGTAAGGAATGCCCAGAAGTAATATGCCTGGCACCATGTGGTGGCAGTAGCAGACTCAGGCTTACCTAGAACCTTAGCCTATTATGCTGCAGGATTGCTAAAGGGGTAGGCAGTGATAGAAATTATATAGGATAAACAGAGAAAGAATGAGAGAAGCAAAATAACATTTTAGGAAACAAGGAAACAATTGCTTTATTGTACATATGAATAACAAGAAGAAATGGTATGGGGAATATGTGACTAAATTAAGCATATTTTAACTTTCTTAAGACTTGAAGAACAAAGGCCTAAAGAGCTAAAATCCTAAAAAAAGGTTCTGACAGTAATATATAACATAGAAAATATTAGTGTAACATCTTTATATAATACACTGTTAGAAATAACTTTTAAGTGTAAAGTTGTGCGTGTCTGCGGCTCTTAAACTTGAAGAGTATCATGTATAAATTGGACCCTGCCCTATGTTATATATTAAAATCAAACCAAAACCAAAAAAAAAAAAAACCTGTACAGTTAGAATTGACTTACTTCCTTAAAAATTCAGAGTAATAAATGGTGACAACAGTAGTAAACCAAAAATAGTCAAGCACATAGTGTCCAAGCATAATTCATCTTCTCAAATTATTAAGAATATATAATTCCACTTTGTTGAGTTTGGAAACTTCTCTTCTGCAGATACCTAAGAAAAATGGATACCTTCTGCATTGAATCCATGTAGCAATCTGAAAAAAGAAACCAAAATGGGATGGTAATGAAATACTAGTTTGTAGCAAGTAACAGTGCATACATAGTCCCTATACCATGAATCTTAAAACACAAATACATAGCAAACCTGTGAAGCCCACCCACTGCTAACACTGGTCATTAAAGAAACTTTATTCTTCATCTAAATTTATGAGATGTATATTGGTTAAAACCACTTCATTTTGATGCCTCTTCTTGTCATAGCCTGTATGTCTTAAGGCATGATGAATTTAACTAAAATGATCTTAGACCTACGCTATCCCTGGCCTAAGAGGACACTGGCCCTTGTTCCATTTCAACCTGGTAAGTGAATGTGAAGCTGTTTGGAATTAGAGGCAGGAGAGAGATGAATGGCTAATCTCATGTGTCCATTCTTCCTCTCTGAGTTCACTGTTACTGAGGTTCAAATTAAATACTGCTTCTCTCTGGATACCTGTGTACTTATTAGATCCTAGTTAGCAAACTGCATGTTTAGTAACCTTGAAGAAGATTAATAAGAATGAAGGAAAATAAGATGAAATATTTCTACTTGGACCTGCCTGAGATTATTTTCAGAATGGCCCATAAGAACCATCGAGATGGGTTAAGATATCTGAAAAAGGAAGATGGGTACTTATGAATAATGTTCAACTCCTAGGATTAACATCTAATAAAGACTCAGTAGTACTGCTAGCCTGCCAATAAAATATAAGCGCCATTTGTCTCAATTACATACAACTGTGTTTCTAGCTAGAAAAGTCAAACCAATGACTTTTATAACAATCTACCCTCTTTTTTATCAGCCTCTAGACCATGGAAGCTTTAAAAATGAATTGGATAAACAGGAAAAAAATTATGGTTTATTAGTTAGGAAATCAGAGTGTTAGTGATTAAAAACAATGAATACAGGTTAATAATTACCTGGGTAATTTGACGCCTTACTCTGCTTTCCTAAGACTTACTTGCTTAATCCAAGGAAAACAAATTTCGGTCTATATTGCCCAGTTAATTATGACACCCTTCTTTTGCTTCAGGTGTGTGGAACTTGCCTCAGTCCACAAAATAGTTACTGAACCAGTTAGAAATGATAACCAGATATGATTGTAACTAATATTATTTCATACTTAAAAGCTATTCTCAATAAAGAAAAAAGACCCAACTATATATATTATGATTCTTTTACCTTACAGGCTACTTTGAAGAGACAAACTGTTAAGACTAACTGTGAATGGGAGTTGGGGGAGGGGGCTAGAGGGGAGGAGCACGCACACCACCACACACACTGCCACAGAGGTTATCTCCAGGCTCGGACTGTTCTCCACTGTTCTTACAGAAAGTGTTCGTTCTGCTGCAGCTAACTAGCCTCCGTCTTCTACACCAAATACTATTCCATACCATGGAAGTGCTATGCAATAACTCCCAGGTAGCACCTTATACCACTTAAAAGCCTTTAAATTTCTAAATCTGAAGGTGTCACAGTAAAGATATGTAAAAATGTAGGAAAAGGAAAATGTAGTTACCTAATGAAATCATCTATGTCCATGGAACGGGCCCGTTTGTCACTAAAACCTGTGCTGGTTAGGATTTGCTGTATTTTATCTGCTATGCTGAAATCTTCTGGTATTATCTATCAATATAAGATTCAGAATAAATGAACAACATATCTTTAATGAAGTCACTTTGACTCTTTTTTATTTTAGTTCAGTAAGTCATAAACAGTCACCTTATCTGTTCATGATAGTTTTGGAAAGCCTGTTTGTGCAAATTAAGACTTGGATCTCTCATTAGTTAAGTGGTTGATTTTTTAGCATATACCAAATACACAGAAGACCTTGAATGAATTAAATCATGTATATTGCCCTTTTTCTTCTTAGAAATTCTGAAATAGTTGTTTCAGGCGTCACAAAGTACTTCATAACACATAAAATAATTAAAGCTATAAAATAAATTTTACAGCAATTGTTACTTCTTTAAAAGTAACATATTCTTGGTACAAATTTCATTTTACCAGCTAGTTAAGTTTTTCTCATAGATGGCCTCTCCAACCCTTGAGAATATTTCATACTTTACGTCTTTCATCTAAAAACTTTTCTTAATCCAGCATAATATTTCCTATGTAGGTAGATGTTCAATGACTTTATTCATAAAATGGAGGTAGCAATGTGGTACATTAAACCATGTAAGATCCAAGTAAAAAAATACAAAGGAAATTTGCTTTTATCTGTCTGCTCCATTTAATTAGCTTGAAAGAACTAAAAAGTTATCAAACATCACAGTCATTATATATGGATATGTCTATGTGTGCTCACACACACAACTAGTTAAAGAAAATGTTGCACAGATAATATAAAGAGACATGAGGTTCACAACCAGAAATCTGCTATTTATCTCATACTTTGTTCTAATTATTTCAATTTCTGGGTATTAAAAAAAAGTCACTGAGAAAATAGTAACTTTAAATTTGTAATTGCTACATAAGCAACAAGCAAGAAGGGACGGCCACAATTCAAAGGCTAGCAAATGGTACACAATTATTTTAAGCTGAGTAAGTTACACAAGCTTAAAACTTTGAGAAAATTGTGATTCAACTGAATCTTTTTATGGCAAAAAAAAAAAAAACTGTCAGTAAAAGAGGATGGAGTGGAGTAGTCAAGGGTGTTCAGATATGTTCTGCAAAATACATAGCAGCACTGACCTGTTAGAATTCAAGTTCTAGTGCTAGTTAGACATGACATACTGTCTTTTAAGGATCCTATGGAATGTTCAAAATTAAGAATCTTATAATGATATATGAAACAGAATAGGAAGTAGAGGGACATTTTAAAACACAACAAATTATTGAAACAACAGAAACATTTTCTGCTTACAATATTATGGACCGAACAGTGAATTCTGTAGTTTTTTTCCAGTAGCTGTTGCACTGCACTTGACCTGTATTACATATAGACATGATATCACTATTATTTCCAAATCAGATTATAAATAATTTCAAGTTTATTATAAGATTAAATCTACGTTCCATATGGCGAGATTAAGGAACTAAAAAAGTGTTGAATATTTAAACTTCTGAAATAATCGCAACTACTAATATTTAAAAAGTAAGTCCTGATAAACCTCTCTCACATTCTTAAAGAAGTTCTAGACTCCACAAAACATCATCTACATTTTTTTTTCATTGTGGCTTTCACCTTTCTTTTGACCTTGGGCCCCAAATTGCTGTTATAATTTTCCAAGTTAAAATGCCATGAATCTTTCAAAAATGTGGAAGGGGTCCATCATCACCTCATCTTTCCAAGGAAAAACTAGGCAGATGTGTGGTCAGTTTTTGGTTTTTTCCCATTTTGCAAAAAAAAAACCCTGATCTAATTCCCAAGTACAGAAACTTTTCTTCATTAAATTCTCCTGCCTCCCAAAGTACAAAATTAAAGAGAGAAAAATGTGTCTGGACGTGGATCATGTTTATGCTTTAGGGTATCTGTTCAGGAAAAAGGACCAAAGTCTAGCACTTAGCACAGCATCTGAAGCACTGATCCCTCATATATCAAATTAGTAAAATACTTACTTAAATGCAGCAGACAGTGTCTTGTTTTTCCTAACAAAGGTGATCCTTACTAGGCCATCCCATTCCTGAAACAGTAGATGGATATTTTCTTACAGAATATTAAACCCTGCCTATACCTACTAGGTATTATTTTGTGCTAATATATAAAAATGAAAGGAGTGATGGAGTGATGAAAATGTTCTATATCTGGAGTGATGAAAATGTTCTATATCTTGATCTGGCTGGCACACATATGCAAAAGTAAGATGCATACTTGATTTTCACACTTCTGTGCACCTCACTGAATATTTTACCCTCAATTTTAAAAATAGAAAAAAATACATATTTGTTCCACATCTGAACAAAGAACATGGCATTTATTTAAATCTAAGTATCATTTTTAAAAAACTCAAAACAGACATGATTTAGAATATAGCCTGTGCAATACACCTAAGTAAACCTTGCAGGAATAACTGACAACGACTCCACTGCCACCAGTTACTGACCACATAAGCAATCACATTTTTATCCCATGTGATTGCAGTAAGGTTTTACATCAAATCACCTGGCTTTCTTTTTAAATGGCAGAAATTAGAATTTTGATTAAAAAGTGTTACTCATACTATTTAACACAACTATTTTCATTTTATCTTGTTTCCCATGCCTTATTCAAATAGATACATGTTTTCCATAGCTATAATCTTCAGCAAATTGCAATGGCATTCTAATCTTTTTACCTTTTGCAAACATTTTCCATGCTCTTGAGGTCCTCAACAACTATCTTGTGTCAAATAATTCCATCTACTCCATCACAGGGATGTATCATAATTAACATTCTCCTGTTTAGACATTTAGGTTGACTCATTACCTTTCTGCTGCTACAGACACACATCTTCCAGGTTGGACTTTTTTTTCCCCTTTACTGAATGACCTAGTTATTTTAACCTCACCTGAAAATTGATAGGTGGCGGTGGATTCTTAGGTTCTATCCTTACGACACTGGATTCCACCTTGGGTGGTGGTCTGAAGTTATTCTTTCCAACCTATTAATCAGAAAATGTTTAAGGAGTCCTCTCAAAAACAACTTTAAATAGTAATCAAATATGCTTTCCTCCCAGAAGGCACAGCTAGATGCTCAAGGATGAGTTAAGCCACATTATTTCAACAACAGTCACGTACTTTCATTAGATGGTCCACACGTGCTAATAGTTGTGTATTAATTGACAGTCTGCAGTATAACTTATCTCCAGGTTTTGCAACCAGTCGGAGAGCAAATTCTCTTTGAAACATAAGTACAGCACATCTGAAAAGACAGCAGAAGGGAATAAGGAACAAGGTCATTTTCAACTATAAATGTATTTTAACTGCAATGACTTTTCTTAAGTGGGAAATAGAGCAAAGCAATATCTGGGGTTAATAATTAGTCCAGCTGGCCAGAAGGGAGGAGAACACTTTCAGCCTGAGCTTTATTACCACAAAATGATCCAGCTGCCTTTGTTTTTCATTGTGTAATGGCCGTAGCTCCAACCCCTTGCAAATGTAAGCCCTCAATGATCAGATGAGAAAGTATTTCAGATCAGCACTAGTCCAAAAGCCCCTCTAGGAAAACAAAACCCGGGGACTTCCCTGGTGGTCCAGTGGTTAAGAATCTACCTTCCAATGCAGGGGACGCAGGTTCAATCCCTGGCTGGGGAACTAAGATCCCACTATGCCACAGGGCAACTAAGCCTGCACGCTCTGGCGCCCAGGTGCCACAACGAAAGATCCCATGTGCCTCAACTAGGACCCGACACAGCCAAATAAATATTTTAAAAAACAAAACCCAAACAAACAAAATTGGTTCAGTAGCCGAACTGTATTCATTGGGTGGTAAACATCCCTGTGGAAGAGCTGAGGCAGGTTGTGACATCAGTGTCCTCCTGATTTAACAGGTTAAGGAAAGTGGACTTTTTATTCAGCAAGCAAGGGGGAGGCTCCTGAACAGAAGAAGAGCATCTTCAAAGCTGGGATTTGACTTTCCAACTTTTTTGACAATAAGTCACACTAAGAAGTACATTTGACGTTGCAACACCTGCCACAAATATCTCTATATATGTTTAGGGAACTCAAAAAGTTTCATGAAACTATAATCACCTCGATGACATGTGCCGAATGCCCTCTGATATATTCTATTCCATGTCATTTTTTTCTAAATGACAGTCATGGAGCTTCCCTGGTGGCGCAGTGGTTAAGAGTCCACCTGCCAATGCAGGGGACACGGGTTCGAGCCCTGGTCCAGGAAGATCCCACATGCCGCGGAGCAAATGGGGCCGCGGAGCAACTGGGCCCGTGAACCACAGCTGCTGAAGACCATGTGCCTAGAGCCCGTGCTCCTCAACAAGAGAAACCACCGCAATGAGATGTGCGCACACCACAACAAAGAGTGGCCCCCGCTCGCCAAGATTAGAGAAAGTCCACATGCAGCAATGAAGACCCAACGCAGCCAAAAATAAATAAATAAATTTAAAAAAATGACAGTCATGGCTCACTATATTTATTTTATAACTACTAAGGAGTTTTTGACCTGCGATTTGAAAATTACTGTTACAGACTGTACTAGAAACCAGTTAGGAGGCCACTGTAAGAATCTAGACATAAGGTAATAAAAAGTTTGACCTGGGCTAATGGCAAGAGCCTGAGAAAATAGGGAAAGGCCACCTGGTGTCAGGAGCAGGACTTAGAGCACACCTCCCCCAAATCACTCTGGCAATTGAAAAGCAAAGAGAGAGAGGAAGAGAGGAAGAGAGGAAGAGAGGAAGAGGAAGAGAGAGAGAAAGAGAGAGAGAGAGAGGGAGGGAGGGAGACAGAGAGAGAGAGGGAGGGAGGGAGGGAGGGAGACAGAGAGAGAGAGAGAGAGAGGGAGGGAGGGAGACAGAGAGAGAGAGAGAGAGGAGAGAGAGAGAGGAGAGAGAGAGAGGAAGAGAGAGAGACAGCGACACACAAATTGGTATTTTCTACAACACAAATTCTCCAGTAGTTTTTCAACTGAATTAACCTTAATCTTTGGCTGGCTGTGTTCATGGCCTAAACTGTCAATTTTCCTAAGATTTGGCAGTAACTTTGTTCTTCTTGTCACAAACCTGAAAAAAGGTCGGTGCAGCAACAGCTTGAAGACAAAAGGAGAAGAGATCTGTAAGAGAATTAACTAGTTAGTTCTGGGAAATACACACCAGAAAACAATTTAGTATATATAATGTTTCCTACATTTTGAAAACATACCTGATAAGGCAAATTTGCCACACAAGCATCAAAAAATGGCAAATCTGTTTTCAACACATCACCCACCATTACTTGAAGTTTGCTGGCCAGAGGCCTGATAATAAGAAAAGAAAAACAATTAAAAAGAATATTGTTTCATGAGACTGAAATGCACTATAATTCTATTATGTATACTCACGTGCCCTGAACTCTTTTGTGAAGTTCAGCTACTAGCCTTAGGTCAAGTTCACAGGCGATTACCTAAATTTAAAAAAAAAAAAGTTTTTTTTAGGTTAATTATGGAGTATAAATCTTTTCCTGTTATCTCAATGGAAACTCTTACATGATTTAAATGAACTAAACTCCTTTTCCCAATTCTACCATCAATATTCCTTCAATTGTACTCTACCAGCATATTTTAAAGAACTTATTTAAGAGAATTTAATGAAGAGAGTATTTACAAAATGTGGGAATGGGGTTAAGGGAACAACAACAAAAACACCACCCAGAAAAGTAGACAACCGGACTATGTGAGCGTTCTACCCAAATAATTGACAGAATTATTGTGCTCATATGGCTCCACACTTTGTAACTCAACTGATGACGAAAAAAATACACAATATGTCTTTGTAGTAAATGTTCTTAGAAGCACACAAAGCAACTGCTCCTGGAATGAGTATATCACTTCTCTCATCTACTAAGGTCCAGAACATACAGCACAGATAACTTCTCAAGTAAATGAAAAGGGATACCAGATAGGCTAAAATTTTAATTTTATTTCAATATAAGATGAGGTTTTACTGACTTCCAGGAAGACCACATCTACAGAGTAGATGTATGTGCCGTTTAGTCTGTTTAGCTACCAGGTCCATTCTCCAGCTTTCTCTGTGCCTGTAGGGTGATACAGTTCAGCTCCGTTGCCCTTTGACTTCTGGTTGGGATTGGCTGCTGAAAGGCAATGGCCTGATGAAAGGCATTACTGGTTCAAGGGGCAACGTTGAGTATCTCCTAATGTCTGCCCGTGCCTTGCACAAGTTTTGGCAGCGGCTGTGTTCTGCTATAAGTGGCCCCTGTTCGATGGCTTCTGCTCTTACTGGACTCCGGTAACACACTTCCCTCCTCTTGCCCCTTGAGGTCTTTGGATAGTAACTATTTCCTGCTGTTGCTAGTCCTTAGGTTTTTCACTAATGTTTACTGGTTCCCTTAACATTCCCACATTTTGTCAATGGTCTCTTCATTGAGCTCTCTTCAGATAAGTTCTTTAAAATGTGTTGCCTACTTCCACCAGAAGACACAACAGTGGTCCAATTTAACTGGAACTAGGTAAGCCAAGAGACAAAGAAGGTACCAGCAGTGGCCAGGTGACACCCTAATCTCAGAGGCCTGTGCTAGATCTCCTCCAAAGTCCTAAGGTCCAATAACTCCAATTGCTGTGCTTTGTTCCCCTGAGCCTAGAGGTGGTAGCTGCTCTTTGTAATTACTACTATTGGGTTACCTCAGTGTTCCCATTTTTTCTCTTAGTCCTCTAGTAACCATGTAACCAATTCCCCATATTAAATTCCCTGTATTGAAACATCCAATGTGGTTTGTTTTCCTGATTGATATACCCCATGTTTTCTTTTTCTTTTAATCCATATTTAAAAACAGATATAATTGACATATAACGTTACATTAGTTTCATGTGTACAACATAATGATTAGATATATGTAACATTCATGACCACATAATTACAATTTTATTTTCTTGTGATGAGAATTTTTACTCTCTTTAGCAACTTTCAAATATACTACACAGTACCATTAACTATAGTCACCATGATGTCCATTACATCCCACGACTTACTTATTTTATAACTGGAAGTTGGTACCTTTTGACCCCCTTCACCCAGTTCGCTCATATTTTCTAAGATAAAGTTTCTAGCAAAGGAGCAATTAATTAAATAGATCTGTAAACCACCTGAGCTTGCTCACATAGTAATTTCTGATACCAAGCACTAAATCCTCTTTTTACCTTTTTTGCCTTTTCTAGCAACTTTACAGTCATATTGCCAGTTCCAGGTCCAACTTCCAGCACCACATCAGTTGGTCTTAAGGCAGCCTACAAGCAAGCACAACCACTTCAGCTTTACAGGCACATCTGTAATAAGTTAATTTACATCTGAATATCTTTACTCAAAAGTGCTCAGTTAGATCTTATCCTGACTCACTTTTTAGAAGATTCCTTCATGATCTATGTGCTTAACAAAATTATCTCATTAACATTAGGTGCAAGTGGAAATCTAACACCTCTCCTAACTTGGGGCAATGGTTAGGAGTCAGAAAAGCAGGGATAGCAGTTCTTTCTGAGAGTTGCATTCTGCTTTCTACCTTTGAAATGATTCCAACAGCATCTTGTTACCAACACTGTTATCACCAAGTTCAAACTGTAAAGGTCAAAATGATGACCTTGCCTGAGAACCATAACACGTTGTACCAGTATTTCTCAATTCTACATCCATGTATGGTTTCAGGGATGCAGGAGTATCCAGAAATTGTACACAAAACTTGGTGTCTGTATGCACACAGCTGCAGTTCATAGCTTTCATCAGATGCTCAAAGGAATTCATGAGCCAAAAAGGTTAAAAAGCTAGGCCAACTCTCATTTTGTAAACCACACTAAGTCGAGATTACCTATGTAATGTTCTTTCTACAGATCCAGGATGCTTCCTTTGCAATCCTGAAAGTAATTTGCACCTGTGTTTCTTGTCCTAGCACCCAATCATCCAAAACAATAAGAGAACATCAATAACCCAGGAAGAATACTCCAAAGAGTTTATATGTGGCATTGGCTTATACCATATAGGTTTCTCTGGGGAACAAACTTCCAAAGGTGTCTGTTTAGAAATAATTTTAGGGTCTGGAGTAAATAAAAACTAACAGTGATAGATGGTGCCTAGAAAAAGTGATTGGGAATAAAAGAATAATAATCTGGAATCGAACAAGTAGAAATGTCAAGCTAAGAAGTAAATAATCTACAGAAAGATAAAAGAATGTAGAGCCAGGAGAAGCCGAGACTCTCAGAAGGAAGCAAATCATATTGAAGACAGCTTGTGAATCCTACACAGTTGCTCAATTCATTCAACAAGTATTTATACGGCATCTATTTTGTGCCAGGCATCCTTTCTGTGCTTAGATATTCCGAAGAATAAAACAGTAACCCAATAACTCTCTCCCTCTCCTCTTCCACACCCACCTTATCGATAATGCTGTTAACAATGAGAGGATTTTTCAAAACGTGCTGCCCAATCCCCGTGTTGAACATGAGTCCTGGAAGAAAACATAAAATAGCCTTAATTTCCCAACTAAAATCAAATATTGGACCATCCCAGAGAAGAAAGCAGGATAGTTGGGTTAAAGTATGTGCGCCAACGAGAGCCACCAAACGTCACGCTTGGAGCCGGGATGACAGACTGTTTCAGTTCACCCCTTCTGCTGGAAAGGAAGCCAGAGGCTGCGCGCCGGGCCTGCGGCCGGCGCTCCGGAAAACCCGGGACTTGCGCGGCTCCCAGAGCACGGGCCACGCCTGATCTCACTGTCCCGGCCCAGAACTCCGTCCTCGCCCCGGGTTCGGTCCTGCCGGAAGACCCAACCCGACGGACCCCAGCTCCCTCCCGGCTGTCCCCACCTCCTACGCTCTTCAGCTCCCGGCGCTGTTGTTGCCGCTCGCGGCATCGGCCGCTCGCCCCTGACTTGATCTTCGGCATCTCTGCAGGCAGCAGGCCCACAGGCCGGGGAAGTTAGAGAGGACCGGAGCCTGCAATCGCGAGTCACCGAACCACGTGGGAATCGCCGGCCCGCACCAACAGCACAGGTTCTGGGCACGTCGGGGAGGGGCGAGGACCCGCCCACTGGTTTGCTCCGTGGTGCGCCCCCTGAAAGAGGGCCGACCTTGGGGTCCGCTGGCCGCCGGGAATTGAAGTCATAAGCTGGGAGAAAGCCTGGCCTCGGAAGCCTACAGATCCCAGAAGACACCGCGCTACCGATTCTGGCAGTTTGGATTGGCTAATTTGGAATCGGGGGCGGGGCCTCGCCCCTACCCACACCGAATGGGTTAAATAGGTTTTGGTGTGGTACCTCAAGGTTGTGGAGGAAGTTTTAAGTTATACTAACGCAGTTAGGCCTGTGGATGCTTCATCAGGCCAGGTTCTGGAATCGCTGAAATCCAAAGAAGGTTTCTTTTTGTCACGTGCCTCGCTCCTGTTTCCCAGCCGATCGTGGGGTGAGAATCCCAGGAACTTGGGAAGAGGAGATTGCTCCTCTAGGGGAGTGAGTTCTCCGCTGCTTGAGTTGTGGAAAGTAACTCTGAGAATGTAATTTTCTAGTTCCACTAGAGCTACTAGTTGCTTCGCTTCCTTCTGTGCCATGTCATTAATTTCCTAAACTTTTCCATATTGAGCTCTAGCTGTGTATTAAACACTATTGTGTGCTAGAGATTCAAAGTTAAATGGGAAACTGCTCTTCTCAAAGTTTATTGTACTGAGAGAGTTAGACAAAAAGTCCGAAACTCTGTAAATGTGGTAATTGTTATGCATTGGGTATTGTGATAGGACAATGTATCCGACTGTAAGTTCCATGAATACAATGTCCATGTCTATTTTGCCTGCCAGTGTAATGGTTCTCAGTTTTTAATGTTTCTTTGTGTACCTTATTTCCTTGAAGAAACAATCTTTTTATGTTTTTACCAAAGCTGACTTTCTTTCCTGCACAATTGATTGTGAGCATTCCCAAGCCTTGCTCTTTCTTTGCTGTAATTCTAATTTAGGAAAAAAAATTTGTATACTCTAGTAGCATCTTCAACTACCTCTTTAATTCCATTGATCATTAATTTATTCCACAATTCTGGAGAATCTACACTGTGCCAGGCACTTTGTCAAATGTTAGGAATTTAAAAATGAACATTGACCTGATTCCTGCTTTTAAAGAAATTTCTATCAAGACAGGAAGACATAGCACCATTTGCTGATATCTTATTTCACCATTTCAAACAATTCTCGAAAATAGGGGCTTATCATTGTGTTCATTTTACAGATGAGGAAACTGAAGGACAAAAAAAAATGTTAAATATCTTGCTCAAGATCACACAGTAAATGACAGCTGCATCTTGAACCTAGGTCTGTATTCCAAAGACAGACACTGTGCTTTAAAAGAGGCATGATCTTAGCACTATGGCTAATACTTCAGGAAACTGGGGAACATTTTCAAAATATAATATTTGAGCTGAATAATTAAAAGAGAACCAAAAACTAGCCAGGGAAAGTTTGAGAATTCAAAGGGAACGGTACTAACAAAGTCAAGATATAAGGGTATTTAAGGAAGAAAAAGAAACTTGGTGTAGCTGAGAAGTAAACAGGTAATGTAAATAGAAACTTATGGTGAAGGGCCTCAAATGTTATCCCAAGGAGCAATGGTGGTCACTGAGGAATCAAAATAACCATTTTCCCTCTCCACTCCTCTCCAGCTGTGAGAACTGCCGGAGCTCACACAACAGTACCTATAGGAGACATTCACGGGCTCCACATTTAGCTGGATTCTGAACCCTGCCTAGCCAGCTCTTCTTGAACTCCCTCTAATCTTCCTCTCCCATTCTCCATAAAGGATCTTCAAATCTTAATTCTTCTCAGGCCTCCTGCCCTACCACCTTCCCAGCTCCTTCTCAGCAGAAAACCTGCTTTTTCTTTTTTGTTTTTTAATATTTGTTATTTATTACAGTGAAATTGCCTAGTTTCCTTAGTTCTGTCACCTTTCTTCCTTTCTTTCTTCCTTCCTTCCTTCCTTCCTTCCTCCCTTCCTTCCTTTCTTTCTGCTGTGTTGGGTCTTCGTTGCAGTGCACAGGCTTCTCATTGTGGTGGCTTCTCTTGTTGCAGAGCACGGGCTCTAGGCGCGTGGGCTTCAGTAGTTGTGGCGCGTGGGCTTCAGTAGTTGTGGCGCGTGGGCTCAGTAGTTGCGGCACATGGGCTTTGTTACTACACGGCCTGTGGGATCTTTCTGGACTAAGGATCAAACCCGTGTCCCCTGCATTGGCAGGTGGAGTCTTAACCACTGCGCCACCAGGGAGGTCTCGACCTTGCTTTTTCTTGACAGAAGGAATGCAAGATCACCTCCAGGACACTCTCATCTTCCTGGGTCACTGTTCTACACACGGGGGGTGTACAGTGAGTGGTGAGCAAAACAAAGTGGAGCTTACATTCTAGTGAGGAAAAACAGACATTATGTCAGGTGATGATAAGTATGAAGAAAAAAGTAAAGTAGAGGAGAAAGAGATCAACAGGGTGGGTGGGAGAGACTATTTTATGTAGCATGATAGACAAGAAGGATGGAAACCAAATGATAATTTTCTTTAGAAGTGAAATAACAAGACCTTCCTGGAAGTTGTCACAAAATAAGCCACATAAAAGTAAATGACTGGGCTTCCCTGGTGGCGCAGTGGTTGAGAATCTGCCTGCTAATGCAGGGGACACGGGTTCAAGCCCTGGTCTGGGGGGATCCCACGTGCCGCGGAGCAACTGGGCCCGTGAGCCACAACTACTGAGCCTGCGCATCTGGAGTCTGTGCTCCGCAATAAGAGGCCGCAATAGTGAGAGGCCCGCGCACCACAATGAAGAGTGGCCCCCGCTTGCCACAACTAGAGAAACCCCTCGCACAGAAACGAAGACCCAACACAGCCAAAAATAAATAAATAAATAAACTCCTACCCCCAACATCTTAAAAAAAAAAAAAAACAACTAAATGGCTGAGGTGAGTGTGCACATTTAGCTTACCTACAGACTGAATTGGTGTTTGTTTAGGTATGAACCTTGAGTCACCTATATCTGAAAAACTAGGGCACATGTTACATAGTGGACTGTGTTTCCCCAAAATTCATATGTTGAAGCCCTAACCTCTGGTACTCAGAATGTGACTGTATTTGGACATAGGGCCTTAAAAGAGGTGACTAAGTTAAAATGAGGCCTTTAGATTGTGACCTAATCCAATCTGACTGGTATCCTTATGAAAGGAGAAAATTTGGACACACGTAGACACACCAGGGATGTGTATACACAGAGGAAAGACCATATGAGGACACAGCCAGAAGGCAGCCATCTGCAAGCTAAGAAGAGAGGCCTCAGGAAAAACAAACCCTGCTGACACCTTGATCTTGAGTTTCTAACCTCCAGAACTGTGAGAAAATAAATTTCTGTTATTTAGGCCATCCAGTCTGGGGTATTTTACTATGGCAGCCCTCACAAACGAATACCACATGTAATGAATATTCACATTCCCAGGGCCCACCCTAAACATTCTGGATCAGAATAGGATTTGGCCCTGGCAAATGCATTTTTAACAGACCCTCTAGGAGATTCTGATGCACACTGCAGGTAGGTTTCACTACTTTCTGCACTAAAATAACATATTTGGTTGAGGAATTTCTACAGTACTGAAAAAGGATGGGAAGGGCACCCTCATCAGTACAGGAAAATTGTTCTAATAATTGGTATTGCTTATTATTCTGGCCAAATTCCATCCAATTGTTGGGATTTTTTTTTCTGTTAGTACCAAGGTAACATTCAGAAGTGAGACAGTATTGGGTACAGCATGGATCCATGAGCCCTAGGGAAATGTGTGATGCTGGGATATGAGCTGCATTAAAGAAATGTGTATGCAAGTTATGCTGGAATGTATTTGAGTTATCTTTGCAGCTATGAACGGCTTTGTAATTGTAAAAAATAATTTTATGCTTCTCTGCTTCATATTTATATCCTTTGTTAATTAAAAATAGTTATTTTTCAGTTTGGGTGTGCACAATTGATTACTGCCATTCTTATAGTGTTTTTTGTTAACAAAGTGTATCATAATTACAATAACATTTGTTTTGGTAGAAGAGGATTATTTAAATTCACAGCATACTTGAAATGATAACATTCTTAATGTGCCAGGGAATATAATAAAGAATAAAAATAAAACATTGTGAGCATTTTCTTGTATAAATTATAGTTCCTTGCAGACTTTTAATGTATTTAGAAGTCATAAAAACATTAAGAATGTTTGAATTTCACACTTTTAACATGGATTTATTAACTGAAATACTGTATTTCTATGAAAAAATAATTCACCTGGACAAGATAAAACAAAATCAAATTGAAATGTACTTAATATCAAGCTGTTTAATTTGATTAGAACAAAAAAAATATTGTGCCAATATCCAATACTAAAATGAAGTGCTGCCTTACAAAGTAGAACAATTTCAAAGAGTACCTAGAGACAATTTCTACTATGCTGTCTAAATCTTAACAGAAAAATGTGATGAAATTTGGCTGAAAGAAGTAATATACCTTGAATACTATGAGCAAGAGTCTTCTATAAAAAATGTTCTAATTTTTTTCAGATTATTAAAATCCTATTTTAAATTAATACAATTAATTAAGAAAGAAGACTTTGGTCTCTGTTTAATACCAGCATGATGAGTCTAAGCATTGTCAGTGAATATCTAATAATTGTTAGTGAAAATCTAATATCGAATCATTGATACCTACCAAAAGCATCTGTCAGATAAATGTTTTCATATCATTACCATAAAATAATATATATTCTGTTGCAAAATGAAGCACTTTGAATCTTTCCAAATACAACAGGAAAATTATTGTACTAAGAATTCTATTTGTGGATTATTATAGAGCCTATTTCATATTATATTCTTAATATTTGTATTTATATATTATATTTTCATATTGCATTTTATGGGTTTCAAAGTACTTTCCACACAATTAGATTTTCAGTGAAACCCTGGGAAGTTGTTAGGGCAAGCATGCTTATGCTGTTTTACATATGAAGAAACTGAGTCTCACAGAAATTGCTCAAGGTCTTTCAGGTAGTTGGCAGCAGAAGTAGGGGTGGAAGCCTGTGCTCTTGCCACAGCAGGACACCAGCCTGCCTTTTATGGGCTCCTTTGGTCTCTACTTACATCTGAATGTTGCCATCATAGTCAATTCGCAGGTTACGCATCCGCGGATACAGAGGACCCAGTGTACTAGGCCATCTTATGCAAGGGACTTGGGGGTTCGTGGATTTTGGTATCCAGGAAGGGTCCTGAAATCATTCCCCGTGGACACCAAGGGATGACTGTACTCTCATCACTGGTGGAATGGCAGGAAAGCAAAAGATACTAGCTGAGTCATTCTAGATACAATTTAAATTAATTTCACTCTTTAATAACAAGCTAATGTAAGAGTCAAGTGAATTCTAAAGTATGGAGTTAAAAAATTAAATCTTTGGTTACCATGAATTTAAGAATAAATTGTGTACAAAGTAACAATTAATGACAGAGATGTAGTAAGTAAAACTGGTTTTATTTTCCCCTTTTATGCGTTTCCTGGGCCCCAAAGATAGGACAACTATATTGTAAACGAAATAACAAAACCAAAAACTTAACTTGCAAAAATCCTGGAAAATACAGACGGTAGAAAGAAGATGAAAAATTTACATCTAATCTCACTATTCTGGGATAACCTCTGTGAAGGTTTTGACACACACTGTTTTCTCCTATTGTTTTAGCAATACATATTTTTACATAGTTGAGATCATATAATTTACTGTTTTTTTCCATAAAATACAGTAATATAAAAAGCACTTTTCCCAGTTTTTGTACAATCTTGATAGTCAGTATTGAAAGCTGCTGCAGAAGATTTCATCTTGTGACTGTGTAAGAGTTCACTAAATCATTCCTATACCACTGTTGTAAAAAATAGAGCCATACACATTTTACTGCATTTATGAAAAATATTTTCTATACTTTGGATTATTTCCCTAGTAGAAATTTACAAGAATGGAGTTATTTAGTCAAAATATATGAACATTTTAGTCTCTGAATATATACTAATAGATTATTTTCTAAAACAGTTGAATCAATTTTCATTCTTACCGAGAGAATATGAAAAAATGCCGTTTCACCTTAAGAGATACAAAGCTACATGGTATTCTTATATTTATTTTTCCAAAGTAGAAATATTTTATTTATTATATTTCTTTGATTATTAAAGTAATACTTAAACATTGCAAAAAATTTTAGGTAGTACAAAAAGATTTTAGAAAGTGAAACCTATCACTCAGAGTTCACCTCCATTAAGGTATTGATATTTTCCAAGACTTTTTGGATATAAAAAATTCTTTTAACCTACTGTTCTTACCTAACTAAATATGATGGACATCTTTTAATGAATATAAATCTATATCACCATTTTTAACAGGTAGAGAGTATTGCATTGTATGAACATACCATAATTTATGTAATCAATCCTTAGTGAAAGACACTTATATTGTTTCAAATTTAAAAAAAGTTATAAACAGGAACTTCCCTGGTGGTTAAGAATCTGCCTGCCAATGCAGGGGACACGGTTTCGAGCTCTGGTCCGGGAAGATCTCACATGCCTCGGAGCAGCTAAGCCTGTGCGCCACAACTACTGAGCCTGCGCTCTAGAGCCCACGAGCCACACCTACTGAAGCCCGCGCGCCTAGAGCCCGTGCTCCGCAACAAGAGAAGCCACCGCAACGAGAAGCCCGCGCACCACAACGAAGAATAGACCCCGCTCGCCGCAACTAGAGAAAGCCCGCGCGCAGCAACGAAGACCCAATGCAGCCAAAAATCAATAAACTTAAAAAAATATAAACAAAACTGAAGCTGCTACAAAATTATATTACCAAGAGCAGATCAGTTAGTTTCTCAAAGACTTATTTTCCTAAGCTGGTAAGCTTCTAATGAGTTAATTTATAAGCAGCTAATTGACTATATTATAGAGTTGCCCAAGACCCAATTTTACCCAAGTTACAATATTAAACGAAGTGTAGCAAATTCGAAACCTTATGATTTCGGAGCACATATTGGTTTTCTATTGCTGCTATAAAAAATTGCCACAAACAGTAGCTTAAAGCAACACAAATTTATTGTCTGAGATCTCTGAAGGTCAGAAGTCTAAAGTCATCTGCAGGACTGAGTTTCTTACAGAGACTGTAGGGGAGAATCCATTTCCTTGACTTTCCCAGCTTCTTTATGTTGCCTGTATTCATTGACTCATGGCCCCGTGTCGCTGTGACCTCTGTTTCCATGGTCACATCTCTCTCTCGGATACTCCTGTGTCCCTCTTATAAAGACCCTTGTGAATACATTGGGCCCACAAGATAATATTTCCAGCTCAAGATTCTTAATTTAATCATATTAGCAAAGTCCCTTTTGCCATGAAAAGTAATATATTCACAGGTTTCAGGGACTAGGATTTGGCTATCTTTTATTCTGTCTACCACAAAGCATATATCTAAATTTGAGTCTGTGCTTCTCCAGTTAAGAATTTGAAATTACTTAATTCATATGAGCATCATCTTCTAATCTGTAAAATGAGGGAAAGAATAATCTCCATATAGGGTGGTGATGAGGATAATAAATTACATGAAATGTCTACAGTTCAATGTCAGGCACTTAAAAAACAGAACAGTAACTGGCACATAGGGAATATTTAGAAGTTAGCAATCATAATATTACTGAGGCAAATAACTTGCATTGTTATTATGTTTATCTGTTTTTTGGAACCTACTTGAGACTGAGGGGTGAGGGAAGCTAATGTTTCTTTAACTTATCATTTGCTCCACCAATTTTCTGCTTTCTCTTTTCAGTTTTCAACCATTTTGGGGGGAAAGCACTGAACATATATTTATATTTTAAATATGTTCTGAACAGCCCAATGATCATGTAATTTAAATTAATATTTGTCTTTTTCTTCAAAGAACGTGAGAATATGAGAATATAGCAACAAAATGCAGTCATATGAGATTTATCCAGCTGCACATGTTTGTTTTGTACATACTATATTACTAGATTTTACATTCATAGTAGCTGAAGCTAGGACCTCCAAGTGCATCTTAATTTGGTGCCCTGAAACTGTAGGCAAAATTTATGTATGTGTATTTTTCTAAGTTACAGGTTTCCTTCAATATCTGAAGAACCCATTATTCCAAACAGAAAAGATCCTTCTAAACAAATTTTTTCATTTTAATTAAAATTAGGTAATTTTTTCCTGCTTTATTGCATATTCCCTACAGCCTTGTTACACAACGTGTGATCTATGGAGAGCAGCATTAACTGGAAACTCATTAGAAATGAAGACTCTCAGGCCCCACCTCAGACCAACTGAATCAGGATCTGTATTTTAACAAGACCCCCATGTGATTCTATGCACATTTAAAATTTGAGAAGTATTACCTTTGAGTAAAATCAGAAGATACAATCAAGCAAAATAAATTAAAATATAAAACATGCCCATAATACCATCCAACTAGTGAAAAACCCTGTTAACATTTTCGCATATACTTATTCCAAAAATGTAACCATACTGAGCATATTGTTTTGTAACCCACTCTTTCCCTAATGCGTTGTGAACATGTTAACATATCAACATAATTAAAAATTTTTTTAAAATTTAATTTTTATTTTATATTGGAGTATAGTTGATCTACAATGTTTTGTTAGTTTCAGGTAGGTGTACAGCAAAGTGATTCAATTATACAGACACATATATCCATTCTTTTTCAGATTCTTTTTCAACATTATTTTTAATGGCCAATTTGTATTGTATTATATATGCATGTGTCATGATTTAATCATTCCTTTTGGTGGTCATTTAGGTAATTTTTATATTTTTACTTTCAAAAATAGCTCTTATGTGATGAGCATCTTGTAATGCAAGGCTTATGATTGCCTGGTTCAAACCTAACACTGCTAGTTACTACTTACTAGCTGTGTGAACTTAGGCAGGTTACTTGATCTTTCTAATGCTTCAGCTTCTTCAACCCCATAGGGTTGTTTTAAGGATTTAAATACATAATTCATCTGAAGATCTTAGAACTGTATCTGGCACATTCTAAATGATTAATGAATGTTATCTATTATTTTTATTAATCTTTATGAACACTAAACTATTTCCGTACAGCTATTTTTTTCTAAATGTAAGAAAACTTAGGTCACTAAGCTAGTTAGCAGCAGAGGCAGAGAGAACTGGATTTACTCCCTTTTAATCTTTCCACTCTTGCTATCGTTCTGGACTAGAGCGCCGAGCAAGTTTAGGACCTTAAAAAA
Source organism: Physeter macrocephalus (assembly GCF_002837175.3). NCBI lineage: Eukaryota > Metazoa > Chordata > Mammalia > Artiodactyla > Physeteridae > Physeter > Physeter macrocephalus. The sequence continues at coordinate 66,022,526 of NC_041221.1, forward strand.
ATAAATACTCGTGGGAGGGCTGACTGCTGAGAGTAGGATTATTTTAAATAATTCTTCTTTACCGAGACAGATCCTTAAAACAATGCAGTTTGGCAACTGATATCTGGAATAAGAAAGGGAAAATGATTCTGATTTAAGCTTCAATCAACCCAGGAGACAGTTGATTTTCCCAGGAGTGGGGCAGAGCCGACCTATGGTTTCCATGGATACAGGTCGCTCGGTGTCCGGTGGGGCTCCCAGCTCTCTATACTGCGCAAGCGCACAGAGCTGCCTTAGACGCCCGGCGCCTTTGGTTTCGAAGGGAAAGCTCCTCCCTGACCTTTCGCCGTTCTCCTATCGTCTTCTGTCTTTGCCTAGTCCACGCGCTCCGGGTGTCCGTGACGCAGTATTTGAGCGCCTGCGTCGTCTGGAGCCGCGACGCTGAACATGGCGCGTTCCTAGAAGCGGCTTTCGGCATCAGTAGGCGGCGGCGTGTGGACTGGAAGCGTGGGGCGCAGGACAAGCTGACGCCGCTTCGTGTTGGAGCGTGGAAGCGGGAGAACCGGGCCATTCCGGACCGAACCAAACGGTGAGGCCCCGGCCTGAGAGCCACAGAGCGCGCGCGAGCGGAAGGGAGGAGTGGGCTGGGCAGCGGAGACCCGAGAGGTGCGGGAAGAACGTGTGGCTACTGGGAGGCCAGGCATAGCAGTAGCGAGAGAAGGGCGGCCTGCAGGCTTGGCTCTCCGTTACCCCAAGGACCCCTGGGAGCTCGAAGCTGCCCCAGTCAGCCCGGGAGCGGGAAGCATGGTCGCGGAGGAATCAGGGCGTGGGGAGGCAGGGACTGGGTGCTAAAATGAGGACGTAGGGTGCTCATTGTGGCTGCGTTGCGGGCTAGGGTGGTTCATTTGCCCTTGGGGAATAGGTGGTGCCACTTTTCAGAGAACGTGGTCATCTTTAGTATAAAACCACTGTATGTTGTTATTGCACCCACAGTATTGCTACTAATATTAAAACTGTGAAAGCTTTAATTGACCATTAGACCCTTGCTTGCCTTTAACAAACAAGTGAAGGAAGTTACACATGTTCATAGAGGACTTACTTGCTGAGGTACGGCCGACAGTGTTCTAGCCCAGCGATTTCTGCAGCTTTATAACTTGAGGGTATTTGTGATTCAGCAAAACTATTTTGAGGCCCATTGCATTTGTCATTTTTTTTTTAATCCTTTTGTGACATGGTGGTGAATGAGGGAAGTCTTCTGTTTTCAGAGTGACTTGGCTAGATAGATAGGACTGCTAAATTGCCTCCTGGTACCAAGGTTGCAGTTGATCTCCCCTCCCCACCCCATTTGAACGGGCTCGGTTGTAGTGCGCTAGTGCCCTTGCGATTTGGTTATTCTTCAGAAGGGAATAAGGAAGAGTAGTTTACAGCCGTAATGTTTTTTATTTTTTCTTGGCTAGGGAGTTCATTACTTCGTTTTCACGTTATTTCAAACTTCTCTGTTCAGTGCAGAGGTTTCAGGTTAAAGGCAGAGTGACTCTACGATATGAGACATCCATTTCATGACATTTTTTCTTAGGTCTTTTGTCACTGAAGAAGATTTCTGTGAAATTAGATTGAAAATCTCTCCCTGTTGGTTGTGATAGGATTGTGGAATTTAACCTGTAACCCCTAGCACAGGGAATAGTAAAAAACAGTTTAATTATAGCAGTGATTTGTGGCTGATCTATTATAGCCCTAGGGCAGCTGGGCTGTCTCTGCCCTAGTTACCCTTCCGAAAGCAGAAGCGAATTCTCAACACAAACAAATTTAGTTGTGATAATACAACTGGAGGTTCTAAACAAATAGGTGAAGATTATTTGGGAATTAACATAAAAATCTTTAGGTTTCAAAAAAAAACAACTTTAGGTTTTGTGACACTGTGGAATGTGTTTGCATTCAGGATCAAACCAGAATGCAAAAGAATCTTTGTAGATATGTGGCAGTTAAAGTATACTGAAGATTTTTCTAGAGATAAATACATGTGTTTTTCCAGAAATGTTCATATTTTGAGAAAGAAAATGTATTTGATTAGATAGGTTTTAACCTTTGTGTTGTATATATGTGTACGTGTGTGTGTTTGTATTTAATCTTGGGCTTCTCCTAATTTAGTGTTATTGATGGCAATTCCTTTCTTTTCCTATGATTCCTTTCTTTTCCTGTCTGCAGCAAATGGGGACTATCAGTTAATTTCAGAGTGTTTCATGGAATGGCAAGACATTTCGTGCAGGTGTGAGTCTAGAGTGTTTTTCCTTGGTTTTCTAAATATCAGGCTGATTACAGATAAGCCGATAATTATAAGCTTTGTAGAACTTGAGCTGGATCAGTGTTTTACACCCTTGCAGCTCAAAATATGGTGTAGGCATCACCTGAAAGTTTGCTAGAAATGCACAATCTCAGGCTTAACCCCAGATCTACTGAATCAGAATCTGCATTTTAACAAGCTCTCCAGATGATATGAATGTACATTACAGCTTGAGACACACTACTTTGGTTGGTAAAAGTTGAAGACCAAGGTCATGCACAAACCTGCATAAACATGATAGCACTTCTTATTTTTAATCTGAGGTGATCTTATGCTGATTATCAAGTCTGGTTTGTCTGGTTGAAGAAACTTAAGGCCCAGGATGGTAAGTGACTTGCACAAGGTCACATGTTATCTAGATTTTTAAACCAGGTTCTGATTCATTGCAATGCATTTCTTTTGCTAGTTACTGCTAGAGTTCACCGTATTGAAACTGAACTAAAGCATTCATGAATGACACTAGGTATTCATTTACTGTATATATGTAACAAACATTTACTGACTAATGGAAAGGCAGCCTAATAATCCTCTGTGTCTTTAGTAACTACTCTTGTTTCCCATGGTGGTTGTTAGCCCACCATCTCCTTCCTTCCTTACTCTTTCCTGGATAATGTTGCCTTCTGCTTCACAGAGGAAATGCAATACATTGGTGGGAACTTTATTGCTTTTTGCCCTCTTTCACCTGCATACTTGTCTACCTCTATCTGTTCATCTCTAATTGTGTTCCAAGTTTTTTCTCCTCAGGGACAATGTTTCCTTGGTGTATTAGTTTGCTGGGGCTAACATAACAAAAAGCAGAGACTGGGTGGCTTAAAGAAGATAAATTTATTTTCTCACGGTTTTGAAGGCTGGAAGTCCACGATTAAGGTTAGGGCAGAAGTAGTTTCTTATGAGGTCTCTCTTCTTGGGTTACAGATGCCCTCTTTCTGCCTCTTTACATGGTTGTACTTTTGTGCACTAGAACCTCTAGTGTCTCTTTTTCTCATTAAAACACCAGTCATATTGGATGAGAGTCCACTCTGATGGCCTCATTTTAACTTAATCACATCTTCAAAATTCTTATCTTCAGTACTGGGGATACTGAGGGTTAGGGCTTCCAGCATATGAATTTTGGGGAATACAGTTTAGTCCATAACACTTGGTTATTCCTTTTACTCTCAACTGGTACTAATTTATCAGGATTTAAATGCACTTGTCTTAAATACACTCTTTTCACTCTAGATTCCTCTTCAATTTTATCTGTAATTATTTCCCTTAAGGTTCTTGAAAAAGTTGTCTATGTTCATTTTCTCCACCTTCTTCTTTATTTATTTATTTTTCTGTGTGTTGAAGTCTGCCAATCCACTGCAGTCACTGAATTTGATGGGGTGATGGTCACTATTGATTTCCTTACTCTGAAATCTAATGGAATCTTTTTAATCATTTGACATTTTGACTAGTCCTCCTTGAAATTCTCTTATATTTCTGTGACACTGTAGTCTCCTTATGTTCCTTCCATGTCTTGGTCAGTCTTTCCTTGGTATATTTTTCTCTCTTCTCTGGCCACTTTAAATATTCATTTCACTCTGGCATACTATCTTCTCCTCTCTTCTGCCTCTGCCTGCTCTCCTTTGAAGGGTTTCATCCTTTATGAGTTCAACTTCTATATCTATTTTGATGACACCCAGATCTGTTTAGCACAGATCGACTCTGACACATTGTGGTTGTATTAAGATACCTTAAACTCATGTCAAAAAAATTACGTATCTCACCCTTTCTGAAGTTGCTTCTCTTCTTCCTGTGATTCGTGCATGCAGCTCATCGCTCAGTCAGAGACACCAGAATCTTAACTCTTCCCTGTTATTACCCTTATGTGCTAACCTTCCCGCACTTAACTATATTACTATTTACCAAATCTTGTTTTACCTCTTTCATCTACTTTTTCTCTGTGGCTACTACCTTGGTTCAGATTATCATTATTATCTGGACTTCTATGTAAACCTTCTAAATAATTTCCATGCTTCTGAGAATGCATACCATCCCTCTGTACCTTTTCTTTTTCTGTAGGCAGATGGTGCTGTTATCCTGCAATCCTTCTATGCAGACTTTCAGATAAAAATCCAAACTACTAAGCCTTGGAAATAGGGATGTTAATGATTTGAGCCTTGCTTTCACCTTCTGTTATTTCCTGCCTCACATTGTTTTGTCATGCTGAATTGTTTACAGTTCTTCAAAAGTGTTAGGATGTTTTTAAAAATTGAGACACTTTTATGTTGTGTGTCTTCTGCCTAGAATGTAGCCATCACCTATCTGACAAATACCCATAATGTGCTCATCTGGATAACTTCTACTCGGCACAAATGCTGCCTTGCTCCCCTCTGGGAAGCCCTCCCCAGCCTTCCTAGGGTGAGTTAGGTCATCTTCTGACCTTCTTCCATAACAGCTTATCATAGCGCTTATACTATATTGTAATTGTCTTTTTTCCTCTCTAGACTTGAATGCAAAGACTCCCTTATTTATTTCTCAGAGTAGTGCCTGGCCATGAGAAGCTGCTTCATTGCTGAATACTGTGAATGCAAATTGAATTGCCAGGGAGTTGAAAAAAATGTGGAATGTTATATACTCTGGAGGTTATATAACCACTCAGGTTATATACTGTGAGTGGGCTTGAAAAGTCAGAGACTCGGGTTCATTTTTGTGACTTTACACAGCTATAAGTGGAGATTGGGATGTAGTCATTGAATTCATTTATTTAACAAATATTTATTAATCATTTTCTGTGTGCCAGGTACTAATTCTAGATTCTGGTGATATTCCTTTGAACAAATCTGGTGTCTGGATTTTACATTCTAATTGGGCTTCTGAACAATAAACACATGTATTAGAACGTCAGACAGTTAAAAGTGTTATGCAGAAAAATGGAAGATTAGGAAATAGAAGGAAGGATACCAGACTAGAGAGATTCTGGATTGAAAGGTAAGCTATTTTAGATTGGGCAGTCAGGGAAGACTTATTTGATTAGTTGACAATTTGAGCAGAAACTGGATTGAAGCTAAAGAGCAAGACATGCAGGTATCTAGAGGCAAGAGATTTGCAGCCAGAGGGAACACATTCTGCAAGGGGAGGATAAGATATATTTTATGTATCTCTTCCACTAATGATGGACAGCATATTGTCTCTAGCTCTCTCTTACTGTAGACAACTCCAAGACAAACACCCTTATCCTTGTCTCTTCCTTGTATGCCTATGCAGGAGTTTCTTTAGTTACAGTACCAAGTGTGGAACTGCTGGGTCATAGGATATTACCTGATCATAGGATGTACCCACACACAAACAAATTTCATTCATGATGACAAGATTGCTCTCCAAAGTGGTTTTACTAATGTATACTCCTAGCAGCAGTGCATAAAGATTTCTATTTACATACATTCTTGCCAGCACTGAATATTTTCAGAATTTGTAATTTTTGCCAATCTGATGATTATAAAGTAATACCTCTTTAAAAAAAAATCCTGATAAAGCTTGTTAACTTTGTGTATGGTATTTTCATTGACTTTTAATTTTGGTTTTCAATTTTGCTATAGTAAAATTTATCAGGAATATAAACTCTAGTCTTTTGATACTATGTTTTGGTTGTCAGGTCTAAAGATTTTTTAAATTTTGGTTTTCAGTTTTGCTGTAACAAAATTTATCAGGAAGATAAGCTCTAGTCTTGATGTTGTATTTTGGTTCTCAGGTCTAAAGATTTTTAAAAAACAGTTAATTTCATTGGTATTTGACAACACTGTGATCAAAAGGAAAAATGTGGTAGTCAATAGAGAGTGTTGGGTTGGGATAGGAAACTTGAATTCTGGGTTTCCAGAAATGTCACCAATTTGCCTGTGTTTGACTGTACAGGAGTCACAATTTTCCTCTTCTCTTTCTCACAGTTTTTCTCTTTCTCGTCCTTTTTAGGACACAGTTTCTCGGTCAGTAAAACAAAATGCTTAAATTAGATATACTTACTGTTTAGAGAACTGATGTGGATGGCTCTAAGGTGATAGAAAATTATTTTAATGACTCAGAACATAATTTTAATGATAAAATGTAGAACAGTTTCTAATTTTGAGGGTGTTACTGGGCATACAGCCTATACATGTTTTAATGAGTGAATTTTTATAAATTCAAGTGAGTCCTTAGGCTGAGCTCTCACAACCAGATTGAGATTCTTCTAAAACGAGTTGTATGATATCCTGGATCAGTAATTGGAAACTGCCAATCAAAGATATGTATAGTTGGAGAGGACTGATGATCCCTTAACAGTTAGCAAAAAGTTTTGACTAAAATTTGGTCAGTTATGGTCTGTTAAATTTAGGCTGTGCTATTACTGCCATTCAAAGAACAGTATCTTCCCAAAATCAGGCTTACAGCTTTTCCTTCCTATTTCTTTGACATCAGAGAAGGAACTTTAAAACCAATAAGCATAATTGCTGTTCTTTAATAGTTTTTATGCAGTTGTATATTTTTTTCTTTCACCTAAAGAGATGTCAAAGAAGTTGGTGGTGACACTAGTTGGGGCCTCACTGCTGACACTACCTTGGTGGGTGTCACTATTGTTTAGGATAAGCTCCTTAACTTTTCCTATGAGGAGGTGTTCAGTCATGGGGACTCTCATGTATATCAAACAGGCAAGAGACTCATTGAAGTTTATCGATGCAATTTTACTAAAAACTCCCAGTATGACATGAATACTTGGGTTTATTGGACAGGACTTGTTTCACAGCTGTCTTCTGGCGCTATATACTGTCTTCTTACATACTGTATAATTTACTTCTCTGTCTCCACCCACTAGCATATACTCTCCATGAGAGTAGGGATTTTTTGTCTTTTTAGTTCATTGATGTATCTTAAGTGCCTAGAATCATGTCTGGCATTGTAGGTGTTCAATAAATATTTGAATGAATGAATGAATATGGAAAAGTCTAATGACAGGCCAGTAAGTATCAGAAACCTGATTGAGAGAACGGGATTAGAACAGAGGATGTTAGATATTCCCAGTGAAAAGCATTGTTAAATTTTTTTGGCTCAATGTGCCTCATTTCAGTAGGCAAAGATACTGAGCGAATTATTCATTCATTTATTCCTTCATTTTTTTTTTTAGCTCTTCAGCATACTGTTTACTTTCGTAGTATCTTTTATAGATATTTCTCTCTTTACTGTCATATAATTTCTGTGCTTCCAGAAATATTGATGTTTCTTTGACCTCTTTTTCAGCATTTCTGAAAGCCTGCCCTCTGCTCTTAGAAATTACAATCACATTATTGCTTTGTTCAGTTCATCAAACATTTACTGAGCATTTGCTATAGCCCTGACAGTGTATTAGGTGCTCGCATGTATAGATGAATAAGACACAATATTTGCCTTTAAGTAGCTCGTGATTTTGTAGATGGAACTCAAAAGGAAATAGATGTAATAACAGAAGTATGTTCTATGTAGAAGAGTGGTGTGGAGGAAGGAGCGCTTTACTATCTAGTGCATTTAAAGATTTCCAGAGCGGCTGTTGTCAGCAGCTTTCGTATTCTCTGTATCATGGTCCACTAGCTGCCACTTTAAAAAACATATACAAAAATAGACGGAATTGTATCCTGAACCCTTATCTACTCACCACCCAGGTTTAACGGTTATCAGCTCATGGTCATTTTTATTTCATCTTACCTCCACCTACTTCTGCTCTAACTACATTGGTCGTGCTGTCTAGAAGCTTGGTCATTTTCAGGTTTAACTTTTTTTTTTTGGCAAACTGCTTTAAGATTTCTGTTTCTCAAAGTTTGAACTCTTCCCCTGGTCTTCACAGAAATTCATTTCTTTCTTGTCTTTGACACATTGTCTTTCTCTAGTTTGCTTTTGACTCCAGGCAGTTGAACAGTTTTGTAATATTTCCTATCCATAATTCCTCAAGAATGTTTTCTGCCTCTTACTATTCTTTTCGTAGACTTGGGCCATAGATCATGATTTGACTTGCAGGAATTTAACTGTCTTTGAAAAAATGACATCTTCCTCACATCTCTCTGTGGGATATGTTCCAGTGATTCATGGTAAATACTATATTGCTTATACATTTCACCAAAAGGGCTACTCGCCATTCAGGTTTTTATTTGCCCAGTACCTGTTCTTCCAGGAGGAGATTTGGAGCTTTCAAGTTCTTATGCCACTGTCTCAATGGCTTGTTTCTGGCTTTTCTTCCTCTTTCTGAATATTTGTCCTTCTGTCAAATGTGGACTACTGCATGTTTTTCTCCTTAGGTGATTTCATCCCGCTCCTCATATCACTCTGCCTGTTCCTGTTCTACAATTTCTCAGTCTCCTTTATGCTACAATATTGTTTAAGAATATTACATTTTCTTAAGTTCTGTCATATTTATTTTGTGTAAAGCTCAAACACATTTATATCTTCATCTCACATTTTCTTTTGCTAGAGAAGAGAGTATTTTCTGAATATTTGTCCTTCTGTCAAATGTGGACTACTGCATGTTTTTCTCCTTAGGTGATTTCATCCCGCTCCTCATATCACTCTGCCTGTTCCTGTTCTACAATTTCTCAGTCTCCTTTATGCTACAATATTGTTTAAGAATATTACATTTTCTTAAGTTCTGTCATATTTATTTTGTGTAAAGCTCAAACACATTTATATCTTCATCTCACATTTTCTTTTTCTAGAGAAGAGAGTATTTTTAAAAAAAATAAATTTATTTATTTATTTTTGGCTGCATTGGGTCTTCGTTGCTGCGCACAGCCTTTCTCTAGTTGTGGCGAGTGGTGGCTACTCTTCATTGTGGTGCATGGGCTTCTCATTGCAGTGGCTTCTCTTGTTGCGGAGCACGGGTTCTAGGCGTGTGGGATTCAGTAGTTGTATAACGCGGGCTCAGTAGTTGTGGCTTGCGGGCCCTAGAGCACAGGCTCGGTAGTTGTGGTGCATGGGCTTAGTTGCTTCGCGGCATGTGGGATCTTCCTGGACCAGGGCTCGAACCTGTGTCCCCTGCATTGGCAGGCAGATTCTTAACTACTGCACCACCAGGGAAGTCCCAAAGAGAGTATTTTTAATCTTCCTTTTGTTTTGTTTTGTTTTGTTTTTGGATGCACTGCACAGCTTGTGGGATCTTAGTTCCCCAACCAGAAATTGAACCCGGGCCCTTGGCAGTGAAAGCGCAGAGTCCTAACCACTGGACTGCCAGGGAATTCCCGAGAAGAGAGTAGTTTTAATGATGCAGTATTTAAGTACAGAAGTAGAGACAGTGCTGTAAGGTTGTTGTCATGTTTTGCCTCAGTGTGAAGTTTTCATTTTCATGTTTTCAATCCTATCTTGTATTACATTTTTCTTTCTTTTTTTTTTTTTTTTTGCGGTACGCGCGGGCCTCTCACTGTCGTGGCCTCTCCCGTTGCGGAGCACAGGCTCCGGACGCGCAGGCTCAGCGGCCATGGCTCACGGGCCTAGCCGCTCCACGGCATGTGGGATCTTCCCGGACCGGGGCACGAACCCGTGTCCCCTGCATTGGCAGGCGGACTCTCAACCACTGCGCCACCAGGGAAGCCCTATTACATTATTCTTTAGGCTCCCATTCATTTCTTTCTCTCAGGAGTGCTTTTCTCAGCATTCTTTGCCCTAACTTCTTGAACCCTGAAAACACTTGCTGTAAGGTTGTCCTGCCACTTTGCAGATGGTTGTCCTGACCAAGTGGTCACTGAGAATTCCAGTGTCCTTTTCCCCTGTCGTTGATGGGAAGAGGATGCTTAGAACATATTCTTTGGGATGTGCTACTTACTTCTTACCATCAGGTGGCACTGCAGATTAATCAGTTTATTTCTACAACTTTAGAAATAGTAGATCTAGTAGGATGTTATCTTGTAAAGGAACAAGTTGATGTGGAAACTTTCATGGAAAATACTTCGAAGTGAAATTAAAGATAAACACGATATTGCTAACAAACACAAATTTATTTTCCTTTTGTATGATGGAAGTGTACAGTATATATGTATGTGAAGCTTAAAGGAAAGTAAATAATAAATCAGAATTTTTTTTCTTAGTTTCATTTTTTCAGACTGTTAAATGTTTTAAACTTCTGTTTTTATGAACATCACATAGTAAGAATTTTTAGAGATGAGTATTTGTAGGTGAAACTGCTGTTAGAATATAAGACTCAGAGTCCCCTGCATGAGGAAGATGTCTTTTGGTAAACATTGCCATCACAAATCCAGGTAATATGGCAGAACTGTTGCTTATCAACTCTTGCTTCTGAAAACCAAGTCCTGAATGTTTACGATGAGAGTGCAGTTATTGCCTACATTATCTACTTAAATGTGTATATATAATATATTGCCATGATTTCTTGGTATGTGCTTGACAAGAGAAATACATGATGATTTGAAACTCTTGAGGAGTTTGAATAAGTTTTAGGATTACAGAAGAGAAATCAAGCAAATATTCCTGTGGAAATTTAGAGTAGGTGTAAAGTGAAAATTCTTGGCCTTTTTAAAAAAATGTTTTTTCATCGTAAAGGTAAAATGTGTAGACTATTAGAATCCCCATAAGTCCTAGGACTCCCTTAGCACAACACTTTATAATCTTATGTTTCCTGCTTGTCTTTTATTCTTAGGCATTTTTATATTTGTATAGCTTTATTACGTATATTTTATGTGGTATTTTTTATTTGACATTATAGATATTCCTCTAATTACAAAATAGACTAAGAGTATTTTTAAAATCCTGATTGGTTTAGGAGTTAAGCTTGAGTTTCTACCACCAAGCAGGAGTTTGTAGGTCCTTTGAAACTCTTTTGAGTAGGTAGAATATTTTAGGAGTATAGAAGAGAAGGCAAGGGAATATCTCCTCTCCTTGTTCTGTATGTTTTAGTGTGTATCTTTTATTCCAGAATAGATCAGTCTTTGACAGTCTGCATGATGTCTCATAGGGAATGCTTCAATAGCCCTGGTGGTTCTTTAACTTGAAGGTATTTGGAGATATATGGAAGCATCTTGAGTCAAAACAATCCCTAGGAAGTGTTATTTACATATACTATACTGTGCAGGGATGCTAAACAACCTATAATGCATGTACAGAGAAGAATTTTCCTGCCAAACAGTCTCTGTTGAGAAACTGAAATGAATCCAAATGGGTACAGTGTGAATTTGAATAGGACTAGAATCTTTGGAACCTTCTGGCTTATGTCAGAAGTCTTATGTCCTTTCATCTTGCTTTAGTTTCTTAAACAAGTGCTCTTCCTTGCTCTGAATTAACATCACTTCTTGTTGTTACTCTAGCCACATTTTTCATTTCTTCAGCTTTTCCTGGTCTCTTGCTAACTTTGGCATTTACATAGTCAGAGCACTTAAAAGAAAATAACACTTTATTAAGATATAGTTCACAGACCATACAATTCACCCACTGCAAATGTACAATTCAGTGAGTTTTAGTATATTCACAGAGTTGTGTGATCATCACTACAATCGATTTTAGAACATTTCATCACCTCAAACTGAGGTCATTCCACATTTTTCCCCAATCCCTTTTTATGGCTTGATAGATCATTTTTTTGTAGCCTTGAATAATACTCTGTTGTTTGGATATACCATAGTTTGTTTATCCATTGACCTACTGGAGGACATCTTGGTTACTTCCAAGTTTTGGCAGTTATGAATAAAGCTGCTATAAATATGTATGTGCAGGTTTTTGTGTGGACATAAAGTTTCCAACTCCTTTGAGTAAATACCGTCAAATGCGATGGCTGGATTTTATAGTAAGAGTATGTTTAGTTTTGTAAGAAACCACCAAACAGTCTTCCAAAAGTGGCTGTACCATTTTGTACTTCCACCAGCAATGTCTGAGAGTTCCTGTTGCTGCACATTCTTGCTAGCATTTGGCCATTTTAAAAGGTGGGTAGTGGTATCTCATCGTCATTTTAATTTGTATTTCCCTGATGACGTATAATGGGGAGCATCCTCTCATATGCTTATTTTGACATCTGTATGTCTTCTTTGGTAAGGTGTCTGTTAAGGTCTTTGACCGATTTTTTTAATCGGGTTGTTTTCTTGTTGAGTTTTAAGAGTTCTTTTTATATTTTGGGTAACAGTTCGTTATCAGATGTGTCTTTTGTACATATTTTCTCTCATTCTGTGGCTTGTCTTCTCATTCTCTTGACATTGTCTTTTGCAGAGCAGAAGTTTTTAATGTTAGTGAAGTCCAGCTTATCAATTATTTCTTTCATGGATTGTGTCTTTGGTGTTGAATCTAAAAAGAAATTACTATACCCAAGGTCATCTAGGTTTTCTACTATGTTATTTTCTAGGAGTGTTTTAGTTTTATGTTTTAAATTTTGGTTTATGATCCATTTTGAGTTAATTTTTGTGAAGGGTGTAAAGTCTGGGTTTAGATTCATTTTGTTTTGCACGGATGTTCATTTGTTCCTGCACCATTTGTTGAAGAGCCTATCTTTCCTCTATTGTACTGCCTTTGCTCCTTTGTCAAAGATCAGTTGGCTATATTTATGGACGTCTATTTCTGGGCTTTCAAATCTGTTCCGTTGATCTATTTGTCTACCCTTTCACCAATATCACTCTCCTGATTCATGTAGCTTTATAGTAAGTCTTGAAGTGGGTAGTGTCGGTCCTCCCAGTTTGTTCTTCAATGTTGTATTGGCTAATCCATGTCTTTTGTTTCTACATGTAAACATTAGAATCAGATTGTTCATATCTGTAAGATAACTTGTTGGGATTTTGATTGGAATTGCATTGAATCCACAGATCAGGTTGAGAAGAAGTGACATCTTGACAATGTTGAGTCTTTCTATCTATGAACATGGAATATCTATTCAGTATTTATTTAGTTCCTTCATTTTGTTCATTGGTATTTTGTGGTTTTCCTCATATAGATCTTGTACATATTTTGTTAGATTTATACGTAAGTATTTTATTTTTAGGGGTGCTAATGTAAATGATACTGTGTTTTTAATTTTCATTTCCACTTGTTCATTGATGGTATATAGGAAAGCATTTGACTTTTGTCTTTTAACCTTTTATCCCACAACTTTGCTATAAATCGCCTATTAGTTCCAGGAATTTTTTGGTTGATTCTTTCAGATTTCTACATAGATGATCATGTCACTTCTGAACAGAGACAGAGTTATGTCTTCCTTCCTGATATGTATACCGTTTATTTTCTTTTCTTACCTTATTGCATGACCAAGGACTTCTAGTTCCATGTGGAAAAGGAGTGTTGAGACAGGACATCCTTGCTTTGTACCTGATCTTAGTGGGAAGGCGTTGAGTTTCTCACCATTAAGTATGGTGTTATGTGTAGGTTTTGTGTAGATTGTCTTTATCAGGTTGAGAAACCTGTCCTCATCTTTTGCCTTTTAATTGATTGTTTATCTTTTTATTGTTGGATTGTAAACATTCTTTGTATATTTTGCTTATAAGCCCCTTATCAGATATATGATTTGCAAATATTTTCTCCTATCCTGTGACTTGTCTTTATTTTCTTGATGATATTCTTTGGTAAAGTTTTAAATTTTGATGAATTTAACTGATCTTACTTTAGTTGCATGTGCTTTGGTATCATATTTGAGAATGCTTTACCTAGCCCAAGGTCATAAAGGTATATTCCTAGATCTTCTTCTAAGAGTTTTATAGAGTTACCTCTTTATGCTTAGCTTTATGATCCATTTGGAGTTAATTTCTGTCTGTGGTGTAAGGAAGAGGTCCAGCTGTTCTTTTGCATGTGGATATCCAGTGGTTCCAGCACTATTTGTTGAAAAGACTATTCTTTCTCCATTGAATTGTCTTGGTACCCTTGTCAAAAATCCCTTGACTTTAGATGTAAGGGTCTGTTTCTGGACTTTAAAATCTGTTTTATTGATGTGTATATCTGTCCTTTTGCCAGTACCAACACTGTCTTGATTACTGTAGCTTTGTAGTAAGCTTTGAAATCTGTAAGTGTGAGTGAATTTCCCACATTTCTGTTACTGATTGCAATCTGAGGACATATTTGTATAATTTCAACCCTTTAAATTTGTCAAGACTTGTTTTGTGGCCTAGCATATAGTCTGTCCTGGAGAATGTTTCATGTGCACTTGAGATGAATGGTTGCTTTCATTCTACTGTTGAGTGGAACGTCTGTTAAGTCAAGTTTGTGTATAATGTTGTTCAAGACATGTTTCCTAAAAAAAAAAAAAGACATGTTTCCTTTTTTCTTTTTTCTTTTTTTTTTTTTTTTTTTTTTTGGCCATGCCGTGTGTCTTGTGGGATCTTAGTTCCCTGACCAGGGATTGAACCGGGGCCCTCAGCAGTGAAAGTGTGGAGTCCTAACCACTGGACTGCCAGTGAATTCCCAAGACATATTTCCTCATTGATCTTCTTTCTAGATGTTCTCTCCATTTTTGAAAGTGGAGTATTGAAATCTCCAACTGTTATTGTTCCTGGCTGAGCAAGCTGGGGTGGGCATGATGGAGGTCCACTGTTCTTGGCCTGATATGCCTGGGGTAGAGCTTCTGCCCCATGACTGGTGCCTGGGTGGAAGAAGAGTACCCCAGACCTTTTGGCTGTGCTTGTCTGGAATAGAGCTTCAGTATGTAGCTCAGTTAGATGAGAAATGCTAGCTGTCTGCTTTTCTTGGGGAGAAACTGTAGCCCTAGATTAAGAGCCAGAGTGAGAGGGAGCCCCATGTTCTTGGCTCATTCTGCCTGGAGTATAGCTTCTGTCACGCTGGGGCAGGAGTGAGTTTGTGGCTCAAATGCCACAGATTTTTGCTATTTTTACTAAGATTTAGTAGTATTTCTTGCATAAATGTTTCTGCATTTGCTGTATGTCTTTAAATATGCTTTCCAGAGACTGTAAATGGTTGCTTTTTATAACTTTTATCAGTTACAGTTGTTTAACTGAGGAGAGGATCTGTGGAGCTCTTCATGCCACCATCCCAGAAATATTATCTCTCCTTTCTTTTAAACTGGAAATTGGATCTAGAGTCTTGATTAGATTGTGGCTGATCAGTTTTGTTAGTTCAGAGATGAGGTTTTATACTTCTTTTTGCATCATCACATCAGGAGACACTTTAGCTCAAGTTGTGCAGCTGTTGGTGATACTAAAGTTGCTTTCTTAGTTGAGCCGGAGACTGACAGATCCCTTCGTTTTAAAGGTTTGTTTATTTCTTCATTGCATTTAGCAAGTAATCTGTGGGGCGATACACTGGGAATATTCTGTTCCCCAACAGCTCTTCTTTCAGTTAATGGTTTTAGCATCCATATTGATCTATGCCTGAATAAATTATTTCACTGAGGGAACCTTTTTGATTTTGAAATTCTTTTTTCTTCAATTTTTCTTGTAATCTTACACCTTCTTTTCTTCAGTCAGTTTACTTCTTTAACTTTTAAAAGTGGGGTGTGGTTATTGTTTGAGTGGAATGTCCTAAAACTAAGGACAAACGCAGATAATGTAGTAGTCTAAAGAAAATTGTCATGACTGAAGTTAAAGTCGATGCAAGCCTGAGAAGTCTGTTTGTTGGTGGCAAGCAGGGGTACTGAGTTTTCTCTGTTTGTTTCTTTTAATGAAAATTGGTAAGTTTCCAACCACAGGCGCATCTGTATTATCTTTGGACTTCGGATTTTTCCACAGTTGGCAAAGTATCTTATAGAATCAAGCCTAGAAAGTCCAGTTACAAGCTATGAGTATTTTTAGGCTCTTGGTCATATATGCTAGATTATTTAGACTTTAATAGAATCAAAGACTACAATAAAGTTCAGTAATGAATAAATTGAACTGACTGACTTGTGAAATAGTGAGAAGGGTGAAATGCCTGCCCTTTTAATTTTCACCTTCTCCTTTTGTATTATTGTTCTTAGAGGGAAAAAAAGAGTATGCATTTAGATTTTGAATAATGCTCTTCTGTAATGTAGTAGAGAGCTAATAAAATGCTCACAAGCAGTGTTTCCTCTTGCTTATGATTTTGAAACTATACAAATTAATGAAAATCAAAGCAACCTCAGTGTATACACTATTAGTTAGAAGACCTAGGCAAATTTAATCTTGCTGTTTGCTTGGTTGTCTCTTGATAATTTATAGGAGCACAGAAAGGGAAAGGATACGTTGTTTTAACATAGGTATGGGATTTCTCTCCCTACACATAGACCTCAACAGAGGAAATGTAACAGCACTTCCCCTGTGAGAGACTAGCTTCCATGGCCTTCAGGCCTACATGATGATCGCCATGAAGATCCTGTCAAGTTCTTTGAGAAATACCTCTGGCCATTCCCACCAGTTAGTCTGTGTCTGTCTCTCCCTCTCCTCCTACCTTCTACCCTGTCCCTTCTTTTCTCATGCCTTACCCCCTTCTCCTTTTCTTCTTCCCTCTCTTTCTCTGTCAGTCTCAGGTCTCTGCCTTTTTTGGAGACTAGTTGTATGTCTCCTTCACTGCTATGTGCAAATAACAGTAGCAGCCCTGTTATATTTCTGCATGCTAATTCCAAGAGAAAGGTATTGAATGTTAGTTTCCAGGTGTACTACCCTCCAAACTGACTACTGCTAGTCAGTAGTCATCTATCTTTTATCCCAAATGAAGTTTATTTCCACACTGTTACATTTGATGACTCAGTACATTTCTCCCCCTCTTCTTTGTTGCCATTGTTGTCCTCTCAAGAAAACTCCACAATTGAGTACTGTATGAATATTTAATACATAGAAAATGTAGTCCTTTCAGATTTCTGATGGATTCAGGAATCTTTTTCTCCAGGAACCTATTATGGAAGAGCATGGTATGTTTCTAATTATTAGGGAGTAGGGTGGTATGGTGAGACCATTTTATGTTTTAGTAGGAAGAGCTGGGATTCTAAACATCTTGTTATTAGGGCTCACTCTGCCATGTACTAGTTTTCTACAGTGATTCTGGACAATTCTCTTGATAGCTGTTAAGTTCTGCCTCTATAAAGCAGTGATATTAGTACACATGCCAGATTTGCTTTTTATAGGTTTGTTATGGGATCTTAAAAAAATTTAATAGGCTTTAGTAATGTGGTATGTTTAATAATCCATTATGGGTCTGGATTGTTATTTTTGATGATGCACTTAATCTGCAGTTTAGGAACTGATTGCTGCCTGAAGCTTCCCTTCAGGAAGTTGATTAGTACTTGGAAATATTTCCAATATAAGTTATGAATGATGATTTGTTTCTCAGACCGAAAAGCCTTTTTACCCATTAAATAAATCACTCATAATATTGTTTCTATGGGGGAAATATACTCTGATTCCAACTGGTATTCTAGAAACTTATTTTTCATAGTTTTTTTTTTTAAAATACTTAGCAGCATCGGTATTTATTTATTTATTTATTTGGCCATGCCGTGCGGCATGCAGGATCTTAGTTCCCCGACTGGGCATCGAACCCGTGCCCCCTGCATTGGGAGCTCGGAGTCTTAACCACTGGACCGCCAGGGAAGTCCTGTAGTTTGTTTAATAAGAATAATTCTCTGCCTCCCACCTCATTATTCCCCATATTTTGGGGAGAGAAAATGACCCTTTCTAATTCTTATCTTAACAGCTACTGCAGTGCTTGGCATAGAATTGGTTCTCCAAAAATATGTAAGCTGAGCTTTCCTTCCCAGACTGGATGAGCTTTTTGGGAGCAAGGATCAAAGCAAGAGGAGGAGAGGACAGGGCATATACTGCTGGGGAAGACCTGGATGGAGCAGGGTGCTGGAGGGAGGTAGGGATGGGGAACTCTAGCATTTCCGTTAGAACAGGTGAATGGTGAGAGTAAGTGGGGGACATAAAGTTACGAGTACATAGACTTAAATTTTTAAAAAATATTTATTTATTTAGGCTGCGCTGGGTCTTAGGTGTGGCACGCAGGATCTTCCCTGTGGCGTGTTTAGTTGCAGCATGTGGGCTTCTTAGTTGCAGCATGCGTGTGGGATCTAATTCCCCAACCAGGGATCGAACTTGGGCCCCCTGCGTTGGGAGCACAGAGTCTTACCCAGTGGACCACCAGGGAAGTCCCAGAGATAAGAGTACATAGACTTAAGGATTGCTTTGTTGCAAAGGTCCAGAGAAGTGTGAAAGTGTGTGTGTATGTGAGTGCTCTGCACAATCTTTGTTCTAGGTAAAAATTGCTTTGGGGGTTGGCAGTAGTCAGTGATTTTATTTTTCAAGTAGTAGCCCAAAACAGAGACATGGTTTTTTTCTTTCTTTTTGTAGGTTGAGTTTGGGGTGGGGATGAGTTCTGGTATAGCCTTTCTCTATTATTATATTTTTATATTCTTCCTATCTTCCAGTGGCTTTTTTTGTGCATGTATCAAAGTCCAGACACTTTATTTTCCCCTACAAGGTGGTCCGTCACATGATCTGTTCCTGCCTACATCTCCAACCTCATCTTGTAATACTTTCCCCTTTACTCATTAAGTGCCAATTATACTGGCTTTCTTAAGTTTGTTTATAATATTAAGGCTTTGTTATCAGTTGTTTTCCCAATCCAGAACTCTGCTTTCAGATCTTTGCTTGTGGGTCTCTCTTGTCACTCTCATGTCTCTTGTAAATGTCACTAGAGAAACCTTCTCTGAACACCCAATCTGAAGTAACACATTCAGTTAGAGTCAATTTTTAACATTATTTTCTTCATATCACTACCTCTTTTCTTTCTTTTTTTAAAAAACAGATCTGTTTTCTTCCACTAGAATGTAAACTGCATGAAGTCAGGAAACCATTTTGTTCACTGCTATGTTCTCAGCACCTAGAACAGTGCCTGGTATGCAGCAGGCTTTCAGCAGTTTTATTGAATAAATCAGTTAACTAGCTCCTGTGTGTTTCAGTGTGAAGTCCTTTATTGTTCGAAATTGATCACTTTTGTTAATTCAGCAAATACTTATTAAGCACATGTCATGTATCTTGTTGGGCCCTGGGACTACAGAGATGCCTTAAATGTCTGTTCTGTCACTCAAGGAAGGCAGTATTAGATACTGATTAAGAATAGTGGCTTTGGGGATTTCCCTGGTGGTCCAGCAGTTAAGACTCTACGCTCCCAGTGCAGGGGGCCTGGGTTTGATCCCTGGTCAGGGAACTAGATCCCGCATGCCGCAACTAAGAGCCTGCGCGCTGCAACTAAAAGATTTCGCATGCCGCAGTGAAGATCCCACGTGCTGCAACTAAGACCTGGCGCAGCCAAATAAACAAACAATTGAGTCCCCATACTGGCCTCTTGTCTAAGGCCAGCATTTAAAAAAAAAAAAAAAAAAGAAAAGGATAGTGGCTTTGGTGTTCAAGTCCAGGGACTGCTACTTAGCAGATTGTGACCTTGGCAAGGTAAGGTCTCTGATCCTTTAGTTTTCTACCTAAAAAATGGGGATAAGAGTATCTACCACATAGAATAATTATTAGGAATAAATAAATGAATAAAGCACTTAGTACAATGCTTGGCATGTAACATATGCTCAGATATTGGCTTTTTTTAAAATTAAATTTAATTTTTTTTTTAAAGCTGGTTGCTCTTACATTGCTTGGGAGAGAATCAGTGAATTCCTGCTCTTTATACCTTAGTTCCCTTGTGAGAACTGCTAATCAGTGCTGGGTCAACCTTTAAAAAAAAATATATCTCAGATATTGGCTTTTTTTAAAATTAAATTTAATTTTTTTTTTAAAGCTGGTTGCTCTTACATTGCTTGGGAGAGAATCAGTGAATTCCTGCTCTTTATACCTTAGTTCCCTTGTGAGAACTGCTAATCAGTGCTGGGTCAACCTTTAAAAAAAAAATATATATATATATATATATTTAAAATAAATTTATTTAATTTATATTTATTTTTGGCTGCGTTGGTTCTTTGTTGCTGTGCACAGGCTTTCTCTAGTTGCAGTGAGCGGGGGCCACTCTTCATTGTGGTGCGCGGGCTTCTCGTTGTGGTGGCTTCTCTTGTTGCGGAGCACAGGCTCTAGGCGTGCGGGCTTCCGTAGTTGTGGCACACGGGCTCAGTAGTTGTGGCTCACGGGCTCTAGAGCGCAGTCTCAGTAGTTGTGGCGCACAGGCTTAGTTGCTCCGCAGAATGTGGGATCTTCCCGGACCAGGGCTTGAACCCATGTCCCCTTCATTGGCAGGTGGATTCTTAACCACTGAGCCACCAGGGAAGCCCTAGCTTTTTCTTTTTTTAAAATTAATTAACTAATATTTATTTTTAGCTGCATTGGGTCTTCGTTGCTGTGCTCGGGCTTTCTCTAGTTGTGGCAACTGGGGACTACTCTTCATTGCGGTGCGTGGGCTTCTCATTGCAGTGGCTTCTCGTTGCGGAGCACGGGCTCTAGGTGCGCAGGCTTCAGTAGGTGTGGCTCACGGACTCAGTAGTTGTGGCGCACAGGCTTAGTTGCTCCGAGGCATGTGGGATCTTCTCGGACCAGGGATTGAACCCATGTCCCCTGCATTGGCAGGCGGATTCTTAACCACTGTGCCACCAGGGAAGTCTTGGGTCTACCTTTTTTAGTAAGAATGTATAATTGAAACTACTGTACATCTTGTCATCCACTGCATTAGCAGTAGAGCTGGACTTTCAGATGTACCTGAGTTTTAGATGTTCTGAAGTTGTGCTTCTCAAACTCTGGCAATTATTAAGATTTACCTAGAGAACTTACTAAAGCACAGCTTTTTGCCCCACTGCCTCCTGCCTTCAGCCCCTATTTTCATTTGCTAGGTTTGGAGAGAGGATTGAGAATTTGCATTTCTCTTGAGGTGATGCTGGTGTTGCCAGTCCTTGGGCCACACTTTCAGTGGGGTTGTGCTAATATGGTAACCACTAGCCACATGTGGCTATTGAGTACTTGAAATGTGGTTAGTTTGAAATAAGATGTGCCTTAAGTATAAAATATACACAGGAGTTTGAAGATTTAGTATAAAAAATGTAAAATATCTCATTGTTAATCAGTATTTTCAAAATATTGATTGCATGTTGAAAGGATAACATTTTGGAAATATTGAGTTAAATGTAATATAATAAATCTAATTTCACATGTTTCTATTTCTTAATGTGGCTACTTGAAAAAGTAAAAATTATATACATGGCTTGCTTTTGTGGCTTGCATTATATTTCAACTAGGCAGAAAGACATACTGCCTATCTCTTCAAAGTATCTTCTTAGGGCCTCCATGAAGTGAATCTCTCATATATAACCTGTTTTTGAAGTCACACATTACCAACAAACCCTCTAAATTGGGTAAAAATCCATTCACTCATTACCAAGTGGTAATGAAACATGGAAACTTACATTGTTAAAGAAACTCCTATAATGGAAATGAATCTGAAAAAGTATGTATGTATCTATCTATCTAATAACTGAATCACTTTGCTGGGTACTTAAAACTAACACAACATTGTAAATTAACTATACTTCAATAAAAAAAAATTTACCAAGGAAGTAAACAAAACACCCCCAAAACTCTTAATTAGTGAGGGAGACAATATATATTTACAAGGTACCACCCTAGTCAGTTCTAAAATACGGACAACAGACTACTAATTTAAAATCTTCATTCAGCTCCATTGCTAATTGGTAATATTTTGTCTGATTCCAGTTATTATGCCCTAGCGCTGCTTTACTCACATAGACTTCAAAATGTTTAATTTCCTTAAAAGTTGTAATATTTGGGTAAAATTTCTTGTTGAATCAACATTTGGAGTCTTCCCTTTTCATGAGTCATTGCAATTTAATTACATCTCTTAACAAAGGAGGTAATTTGCTTTGGCTATATTCCTTATGGGTTAATGACTTTTAGACTTTTACTGTCTGGAACATTCTTCAGTTTTAGGTAACTACTCTCATAAAGCTAATTCCCAGTCACCCCTGTACTGGGAACAATTTTTTATCAACTCTTAGTTTTCAGTTTTAATCTTGCATACTTTGTATATGTGTATTGTGAACTATACATAATTTTCTGAGTAAACAATTGTACACAATTTTGGGGATGATTAGAAACAGAATCCTGGAGAATTCAATAAATTGCTTATGTATTTTTAGAATGGCTTCAGATTCTTGGTATAGGATTAGATCATCCAACCCTTAAGATCCTTTCTAACTTAGGGTTTTATTTTGTTTGTTGGTTCAGTTTTTTTTTTCCCCTCCATAATATTTCTTGGGTATGCATTTGTCTTTTATATTAAAAAAAAGAATTTTCAGACATGTTTTATTGGTGGCACCTAAGATGATAATGTGAGATACTTAGCACTCTGTCAAAGCATTCCTTTTTTAGTTCTCTTCCTCCTCGTCGTGTTAGGAATAAAGTGGTTAATACTTTTATAGCTTTTATAATGCTTATCTTTAAAAAAAACAAACTAAGAAGGCATTATGATTAGGGTCTTGGGCAGGCAGTGGTATTTAACCAGAATTTAGTAACTTTGGTTTTTGTTTGTCATTTTTTTTCCCCCAGTTTACTACCTTCTATATAGGGGACAATAAAAGGCAGTTTCCTTAAGAAATAAATTGATTTAAGCAAAGGCGATTTGAATTATGGGAGTTTTAAGTTAGAGTATGGGTGGTACATAAAAGAGATAGAAATCCAGCAGATAGCTGCTTGGGCAGGCAGTGGTATTTAACCAGAATTTAGTAACTTTGGTTTTTGTTTGTCATTTTTTTTCCCCCAGTTTACTACCTTCTATATAGGGGATAATAAAAGGCAGTTTCCTTAAGAAATTGATTTAAGCAAAGGCGATTTGAATTATGGGAGTTTTAAGTTAGAGTATGGGTGGTACATAAAAGAGATAGAAATCCAGCAGATACATGAAAGAGTAGATATGAAGTACAGGAGTAATTCAGAACATTGAAGCTCCTTTTCTCCCTTTTATTAGTGTTAATTTTTTCAGTATAATATACATTCAAGTATGTTAACTTATCATTGCCAGGTTTCCATGGATCTCAATAGTGCCAGTACTGTCGTTCTTCAGGTCTTAACACAGGCCACCAGTCAGGATACTGCTGTGTTAAAACCAGCTGAGGAGCAGTTGAAACAGTGGGAGACGCAGCCAGGTTTCTATTCAGTGTTGCTGGTAAGTTGTTCTAAAAGAGTTTACTATAAATTTTAATAAAATGAGACACTATTATTTTTAATTGTTCTAAAAACTTACTTGTATTGGTGGTTTACTTTAGTGAAACTGATCCAAATGTTTGCCTGCCATTGCTCCTGCCACATATAAATTCAGAGCATGGCTCTTTGAGAATGTTTAAAAAGTGTTTATTGATGATTAAATAAATAACCCAGCAGGGTACTGGTAGAATCTGCTCAGTAGACAACACTGTGCTGATAATCTATTTTAGTGTGTTAATGCTGACCTGAAGACTTTAGGTAGTACACTTTGATGTTTCGTCTTCATCCTTATCCTTGCCCCAGTTAATTGACGTTGTCAGTGTTCTTCAGGTCTCCCCACCGCTACATCCGTCAGGTCTACCTTGCTCAGTGTGTTTCACTTTAAAACGCCATTTTCTTTTCCCCTGTCTAAAAATTTTATTTTCTTAACATATCTGATCTTTTCCTGGATATTATGGGAAATAGTATGATAATTAACAATATGTGCTTTAACTAAATCTTTCTGCGAGTTAGAAGCTTTTGGTTAATTAATGAAAATCGTTGTCTCAATGCCAGAATGAAAAGACGTCTTTTTGTATTGTAGGCCTTTCTTATTCTTTTCTTCTTCGGAAAATTTGAGGACTCTGATTAGTGTGTGAGATTTAGTTTCTGGCCATGGCAAGGAGGTTACCAATTGGATCAAAAACCAATTCAGTATGTGTGACTGGGCCAAAAATTCAGAGCAGAACTGTTTACTATATCTTGTAAAATAGAAAATTATGACATTACATACATATTTTGACTTCATGACTAAAAAGTTTTGAGTTGTTACATTTAAGAAGTTCCTAGTCATGCCTGGAAGGGAAATTAAATATCTGGAGTCATACTTGATATTCTGAATATATAACATGAAAGTTGGCTCTTTAACACAATAACACAAAGAGAAAAAACATTAATTTCTAAAGATACTAAAGAAAGTATCTTATTCTTGTAGATAATCCCAGCATTATGTTTGTAAATTTGGGGCATAGTATAAATCTTTAGAAAATCTCTGAGTATATGCTTATTTAAATGAATGTGCTCTGTATTTAGCCTTGTGTTTTTTCAGGCCAAAATATAAAACACTTTTTCTTACTTGGGTTACTGCTTGACCTTGGAAAAACCAATAGGCTTGCTTGATACCTTTTGTGTAATGTGTGAATCATTAATATTAAGTGCCTAGACCTTTTTGTTTTTTTTTTACTAGGTATACTTTTCTTCTTAGAGGGATAGTAAAATTTCTTTTAGATAGAATAGATTATAATAGATTTAAAAACTGCTGAGTTTATTTCTTCTTTTTTCCCTGTACTCACTGTCTTGCCACATTTGCTCTGTTTGGGCCTTAGCCATCCAGTTTAGTCTGGAGATTCCTACATTTGTATACCTGATCTCAGGCGTGTGTTCCAATCCTGTTATTCAATATGTTTTTTCAGTATATAGTATATATTTACTTGGATTGACACCTGCAGCTTGACTTTCCTTGGTTCCTAAGTGTAGCTGAGTTTGGCTGAGATCCGCCAACTTCCGCAGTATTCCCACGTTACTTTCATTCATTCACTCATTTGCTCAATTGAAATTTATGAAGTTTCTGCTTTGCTGGGCTGTGTGCTAGACTCCACTCATAAGACACAACTCAATCTAGTGTGGAAGGTAGGCATGTAAAGTGTTAAAGTTGAATGCAATTAATTAATTATTTGCGCAATTAATGTGGTGAGAGAATCTATTCTTCCTTTTGCAAAGGAGACCCAAAAGAGGGACTCTGACTCAGTTGTCAGGGGACTAAAGGAATAAGTGGGCATTATACAGCTATCTTCGTAACTTTTTTCTTCGTTGCACATGATTTTTAAAAAATAGGTTTATAGGGCTTCCCTGGTGGCGCAGTGGTTGAGAGTCTGCCTGCCGATGCAGCGGACACGGGTTCGTGCCCTGGTCCGGGAAGATCCCACATGCTGCGGAGTGGCTGGGCCCGTGAGCCATGACCGCTGAGCCTGTGCATCCGGAGCCTGTGCTCCACAACGGGAGAGACCACAACAGTGAGAGGCCTGTGTACCGCAAAAAAAAAAAAAAAAAAAAAAAAAAAAGGTTTATAGTATATATACCTATTTTTAATACTTAACATCAATTTTTTTTATAGTAAAGGACATACTTCCACATCATTGTTTTTGGCTTTGAGGTTTTCCCACACAATGTTGTGTTTAAGAGGTCAACTCCAGGGATTTGAGTTGTTTTTGGTGTGAGGTGTAGTACAGTTTTAGTTAGTTAACATATTCCTACAATCCTATTTGTCCTATGTACCTGCTATTCTAGAAACATTTTTTAGAAAGCAGTAAAACATTTTAATTCTCACTGTTTGTGATGTTTTAAATTATAGTGTTAATATTAGGTTTACTATTCTTTTTATTTCATATATGTTTATAACTGTCACTTATAAGCTTTTGATAACAATTTTAATAAATTTTAAAATCAATTTTAAAGGTTTTAGAACCGTTGTAATTTTGATTTCAAGGTCATGTTGCATGGTTTAGCTTGCACAGTCATTTTTACACTGTCCCACTATGGTGCAAGGCAAGGACTGCCTGTATTTGGATTAACACAGTGAGTAAATTTTTTGAGTAATGGTTAACTTTGAGTTGAAATTATTCATATCACTTCTGCCTTTATATTACTTGAAAATATTTTGCTATCAAACTTATTCGTAAGCATAATTGCTTTGATAAGGAGGATGCTTTGAAATTGTTTATTTCATAGCATGAATTAATAACCCAGGGGCTTTGGCTCTTTGAATCTGTGCTGTGGTGGGTCTGCTTTTTCTTTTTTAATTTAGCAGTGTTTATTTTAGTTTCGTGTGTGTGTGTGTGTGTGTGTGTAGATTATGCTGTGTAATTAGATTTGTTTCTGAATTTAATTTTTTATTAGGAAAAATTTAAAACCTACCAAAAAGTGGAATAGTATAATGAATCTCCACATATCCATTACTCAGCTTACATAATTAACATGCTCCCAAGCAGATGCTTTCTTACATGAATTGTAGAGCTATAGATATTTAGAAAATAACAATATGATATGTGTAGTGATAAAATTTAAGTGAAGCATTTAATTAAAAATCTATCCATACTTTTTTGTGTTATATTAATTATACTTTTAACTTACTACATGTTCATTCTGGTGCTTTGTTTTTAATTTACAGAATATTTTCACAAACCACACTCTGGATATAAATGTAAGGTGGCTTGCTGTGCTGTATTTTAAAAATGGAATTGATCGCTACTGGAGACGTGTAGCACCTCAGTAAGTTCCACCTCTTCCCCCCCTCCGTGTCATCCTTTTCAAATTCAAGGAGGTATAAGACTGTTATCTGTTAATCTTCCTTCTTTATGTAAAAGAATTCATTTGTGCTTACTTCAGCAGCACATATACTAAAATTGGAACAGTACAGAGATTAACATGCTCTCTGCTCTAGGATGATATGCAGATTTGTGATGTGTTTGATATTTAAAAGAAAAAAGGGTGTGTTAACTACTGAAGAAGAAAAGTGTTCTACATAGTTAATTATAAATCAACATCTATATTACTGCCTTTTTCTGTGAGTTTTTTTTTTTTCCCCATGGGCATAGGGTATGTGTATTTCTCATTGGCCTTCTGTCTTAGAGGCTCTCTGATTTTATGGGCACAAAACAAAATGCTGAATTAATGAATCATGTTCAGAAATGTCCTTTTTTTTTTTTTTTTTTTTTTAAAGGAAGTACAAGGCTTGAGTTCTGGAAAATGTCATTGAGAAGGAACTCCCAGGTCATTTCTGAGCCAACTGATGTTAATTCCCTAGTCTTCTGCATAATTGCCTCTGTGGTGGAAATTGGGTAGTATATATTTGTAATCTCATCAGATTCAGTTGTAACTTCTCTTTAGGTGGTTAAGTGAACAAATTTTTCTTAATAGTTAATTACATGTTATATAATTGACGGAAAGACAGTGTAGACTGGACCCAGGAATTGTTGGATAGAAAGTAGTGAACTTTGCCAAAGGAGTAACATAGTCTTTGTCCTCCAGTAGATGGCACTACAACTCTGTAGTTTTTATATTTATAAGCCCCTTTTTTAAAAAAATTGAATACCGCATAGTGCCTGTAAAATATGCTCTTGAATAATATTGGAAGTAACTAGAGTATTTTAAGGCTACACTTAGGATACTATAGTATAAATCAAACCCTTCTCTTCTTATTTTAGAATTAATTTATAATTTTGAGAGAAATGGAGTGTTTAGTGATGAGAAATTGTATATTATTGAGTTGTAGGGAACAACACAACAAGATGTTTCTACTGCTATGTCCAGTTAAATTTTATATGTCCCCTAAAATTCATTTTGTTTTACTAGTTATATGAAGAATATGGTTATAAGTGACTGTCTAGGATGGGAGAGTAAATTATGATTAAATATTTCAGATTGTACTTTCATGTAAAGAATTAGAAACTGGAATTTAGTTTAAATTTTAAAAGTTAAGGGAGACATCTTATAATAAGTAGTTAAACCCCAAGCTGTCTCTTTTAGTGACATATTGAGATACAAGCTAGAAAGGAGATGAATGTACTTAGGCAGCAAGGATGCTAAGAACGTAAAGCAGGGAGCAAAGATTAGTTATCGAACTCATTTAAATTTAAGACACTTTAAAAAAAAACTGTGTTCCTATCTAAGTTCCATCTTATAGTTTCTGTTTTTACCACTGTTGTCACAGAATGATTAATTTAAGCTTATATATTATTACTATGTAAAATGCAATTTTTACTGGGTCCTAATTAATTAGATACTATCCAATTTCTGCTTGGGATATAGTCTGAATTCATCTAATGATAACAAGTGCATAAAGTTGAAGGTGGAATGCTAACTCATTGTAGAATTGCTAAAAACATGAGATTTCTCAGGTTAATGGCTTGTTTTCTTTAATAGTTATATAGTTTAATACAGTTTCATATAGTTACATGAAAACTGTTGAACCTGGCTTCTTGGCATAGAAGAAAACTTGAATTTCAAGCTTGAATCAAAACATTATAGGAGAAAACATTGTTTCAGGGATTTGACTGATAGAAGGAAGCTATTAAAATTGAAAAGTGCAGCATAGTTATAAAAAGATTAGAGAGATCATTTTTATTTTTATTTTATTTTTTTGTAATACACCGGACTTGTATTAGTTGACATTATAAACATATCAGAAATAAAGAATCATAACAATGTAGCATTTTTCAAAAATAAACGGATCAACAAAACTGAAGAAAAAGTCCAGAAGATGCATGTACATGTAAGTATTTTGTACATAATAAAGAACACATTTCAAATTAGGATGGAAAGATGCGCTCTTCAATACTGCTATTTAGAGCCTTATCTCTACTTCACAACAGTGAAGTAAAAGTTTAATTGTAAAATACTCAAAACATAAAGGTATCTAAAGAAAATATAGGTTAATATGTATATAATTTGGTGTCGCAGAAGCTAAGCTTGAAGTCAAAGAAAGAAACCATAAAGGAGACCTATATTCCCATAAATAGAATAAAGGGACAATAGATTAGAGAAAGTAGATAAATCCCAAAGATGGAATTCATTTGGCTAATAAATATATTTTAAAGTGTTTAAATCATTAGTAGTCAAAGTTTTTCCAATTTAGGCAATGAGAAAGAAAATCACACCTATTGAAATGGCATATATTAAAAAGAATGTAGGGACTTCCCTGGTGGCACAGTGGTCAAGAATCCGCCTGCCAATGCAGGGGACATGGGTCTGAGCCCTGGTCCAGGAAGATCCCACATGTCGCGGAGCAACCAAGCCCGTGTGCCACAGCCACCGAGCCCCCGCGCCTAGAGCCCGTGCTCTGCAACAAGAGAAGCCCGTGCACCACAACGAAGAGTAGCTCCCGCTTGCCCCAACCAGAGAAAGCCTGCGTGCAGCAACGAAGACCCAATGCAGCCAAAAATAAATAAATAAATAAATTTTTTGAAAAAAGGAATGTAATGTACAGTACTGAAGAGCACACACTGAACCTTTGCCAGAGGGATTATATATGGCCACCACCGTTAGGGAGAGCACATTGGGAATATACATTAAGAAGACTGGAAATGTACATATTCCTCACCGAAAAAATTCCACATCAAAAATTTACCCTACGGAAATAATCAAACAACTGTATAATGTGTGTGCAGTGTTTGTTGTTGATAACAGGAAAAACAAACCACAAATCTAGAAACAATTTAAAAAATCAGATAACTTAGTGTTAAATTATGTCATTAAAACATGAGCTAATAATTATGTCATCTAAAATTTCACATATAAATATGAGAAATAAATTTATGACAGAGCTTAAGAGGTCATTTTTGTATTAAAAAGTGTGTGTGACACACTTCTCAGAAGGAGAGAATTAAGGAGTAAAAGAAAGGCAGAGAAAGAAATTGAATGGATAAAAGGAGTTATCTCAGGATGATAGGATTCTAGGGTTTTTCTTTCTATCTGCACTATTTCTTTTCTAATGATTATAAAGTGAGCATGTGTTTCTTAATAAAAATAATAAAAGGTATAGAAAGTTGTGAGGAAAACAATCTGAGAATAAGGAGGCAGAAAATATACAAAATTTTTAGTTAATGAAGAAACAAAACATCTAAAGAATGTAGTTAATTTAATTTTTCATGTTGTGCATTCTTTCATAGTTTGTATGACATTATCTGCTATGCAATTTAGAATATCTGCTATTAAGTTACAGAAGAATTGTATGACTGATAGGGATCCAACATTGTATTTATAATACTGCAAGTCATTGTTGCAAGAAATGTTATAAATTAGTACGTTTCTGTGTCATGTATGACATAAAACCAAGCAACCCAAAGGATTTAACAATAGTATTTGAATCATATTTTCTGAGATAATTTAAATCCACATGACGATAAAGCATGAATTACTAATTTTATGAAGAGAGTGATTGTTTCCATGAAATTAGAAATGCTTATATTTGATTCAAATAATTAAGCAAAATATGAAAACATTCTTTTTATTTTTTTTGGTTTTGTTTTTGTTTTGTTTTTTTGTGGTACGCAGGCCTCTCACTGTTGTGGCCTCTCCCATTGCGGAGCATAGGCTCCGGATGCACAGGCTCAGCGGCCATGCCTCACGGGCCCAGCTGCTCAGTGGCATGTAGGATCTTCCCGGACCGGGGCATGAACCCGTGTCCCCTGCATCGGCAGGCGGATTCTCAACCACTGCGCCACCAGGGAAGCCCAACATTCTTTTTAAATGTAAATAGATTATTTGAAGAATTGAGTTGAAGCATCATATCAAGAACTAATTTTTTTTAATGTATCAATATTGGTTTATTTTGTTCTCATAATTTTTTTTTTATTCAAACAGAAAGTCACAAAAATTATAATCATCCTCATCAGTTCACTCAGTCCCATGTAATTAATGTTTTTTTAATCTTGATCTTTTGTTAGCACTTTTATGAATTCATCAGTTTTCCATTAGAGTTCTGAAAATGCTTATTCATTCAGTTCAGCAGTATAGTCAGTTACCAGAAACCTGTACTTGTCAGAGTTTTTTCCATGAATTCCTTGAAGATGAAACCCTTTTATAGGAACATATTTGCAAAAGCATCAGAGTACACCATAACTGCCAAAAGACTTAAAAATGACCGCAGTTAAAGATTTGATGAAAGTTCATAATAATGCAATTGACAAGGAAATTTAGTTATTTCTGAGATATACATTTTAAAATAATAATTAGAATTATGACTTATAACATTATACCAGAACATATAAGATTTTTCGGAATTTCATGTAATGTCTGAAACATTTATATTAACATATTTCCATACAAATAACCCAAAGAAAGTTTAGTATTAGTTGTTTTTTTGTTTTGTTTTTTTCAATTTTTAAATTTAATTTTATTTTTTTATATAGCAGGTGAGATGATTTTTAATGGGAAAGCATAGACTTGTACTGGGCTTTGACTCCTTTTGCCTAAATGTTTATTTTTTTTAAATTTTTATTTATTTCCAGACGCGCAGGCTCAGCGGCCATGGCTCACGGGCCCAGGCGCTCCGCGGCATGTGGGATCTTCCCGGACCAGGGCACGAACCCGTGTCCCCTGCATTGGCAGGCGGATTCTCAACCACTGCGCCACCAGGGAAGCCCCTAAATGTTTATTGTTTAAATTGAAGTTTAATTGACATATAACATTATATGAGTTTCAGATATATAATGATTCAAAATTTGTATGTATTGTGAAACGATCACCACTGTAAGTCTAGTTAACATCTGTCGCCATACATAGTTAGAGAATTTTTTTTCCTGTGATGAGTTATAAGATTTACTCTTTTAGCAACTTTCAAATACACAGTACAATATTACTAAGTGTAATTGCCATGCTGTACATTACATTCCCATGACTTCTTTACTTTATAACTGGAAGTCTGTACTTTTATGCTCCCTTCACCTGTTCCACATGCCCCCCCCATGTTTATCTTCTCATTTGTTTACTAATCTTGAGCAAGTCACTGTTAAGATTAAAAAAAACTTTTATTGAAGTATAATATATAACATACTTAAAAAGTGCACAAATGAAGGGTACAGTTTGAATGTTTGTAATGTGACCACATCCATGTAACTACCACTCAGAACTAATCTAGAACTAGCACCTCAGGAGCTTCCTTTCTGCCCTCTCACAGTCACCTATATGTCCTCCTCAAAGATCTGACATTGCTCACCATAGATTAGTTTTACCTGTTTCTGAACTTCATACAAATGGAAACCTTATAGTATGTTCTCTTTTGTGTCTGACTTTTATTCAGTGTTATATTTGTGAGATTTATCTATGTAGTTCCATGGGACAGTAGTTTGCTCTTCTGTGTTTGAGTATAACATCCCATTTTAGGAGCATACCACCATTATCTGTCCATTCTGCTGTCGATGGGTATGAAGGTTGTTTCTAGTTTTTGACAGTTAAAAATAAAGCGGCTTTGAAAAATCTTTTGCATGTCTTGTTGCATGTAAGTTTGCATTTTATTGTCATTTATGGTCAGGTGTATGTTCAGCTTTAGCGGATACTGTCAATTAGTTTTCCAAACTATTTGTACCAGTTTGCCCTTCCACTAGTAACATGGGCGTCGGCATTTACTACACATTCTCGCCATACTTGGTCTGATCTATTTCATTTTAGTCATGCTGGTGTGCTTGGTAATTTTTGCATTTTCCTGATAAGCAATGAGTACCTTTTTCATATACTTATTAGTCATTTGGAGATCCTCTTTTGTGAAGGGCTTGCCATTTGCGCATCCAAAAAAATTGGATTATCTTATTGATTTATGGGACTTTATATATATATATTTGGATATAAGTCCTTTGTTGAATATACATATTGAAAATATCTTCTATTTTGTGACTTGCCTTTTCACTTTCTTACTGGTATCTTTTGATGAAGTTCTTAATTTTAATGAAGTTCAATTTAGCTACCTTATTTATTTATTTATTTATTTTTCTGCGGTACGCGGGCATCTCTCACTGTTGTGGCCTCTCCCGTTGCGGAGCACAGGCTCCGGACGCGCAGGCTCAGCAGCCATGGCTCACGGGCCCAGCCGCTCCG
>NC_041221.1:66055632-66061578 GCF_002837175.3 Physeter macrocephalus
CGGGATCCTCCCAGACCGGGGCGCGAACCCGGCTCCCCTGCATCGGCAGGCGGACGCGCAACCACTGCGCCACCAGGGAAGCCCTACCTTTCTTTTTATAATTAATTCTTTTGGGATCTGTTTACAAAATTTTTGCTCAACACAAAGCCATGAAAATATTCTTTTTTCTGCTAGAAGCTTTGTTTTTTACTTTTCACATTTTGGTGTATGTCTGGAAGTGATTTCTGTGTAAGTTATAGATGTGAAGTTGGGGCAGCACCATGTATTTTTCCTCAGTAGCATTTCAGTGGATGCCTTGTTATAAATCAGGCACTTTATACATATGGATCTGTTTTTGGATTCTCTGTTTTGTCCTATTGGCCTATTTTTCTATCTTTGCTTTAGGTATTGTACTTTATAAGGCTTGATATACTTTTGATTACTGTTTTGAATTTAATTTGCTGTTCTTTTTTTAGTTTTTTGAAATGGAAACTTAGATAATTGATATTCAGTTTTTCTTTATATGCATTTAAAACATTAAGGCTTTTTTGTAATCATGGGTTTAGTTTAGTTTCACAAGCCTTGATATGTAGTATTTTCATTACCATTCATTCAAAAATATTTTTAAAATTCCCCTGTGATTTCTTTTTAGACCCATAGGCTAATTAGAAGTATATCACCCAATTTCCAAACATGTGGGACTTTTTGTTGTTGTTACTGATTTCATTCTTTGAAATGTGCTGTCTTGTTTTATGATCCCATCATATGGTATTTTGGTAAATGTTTTATATGCACTTGAAAGGAACGTATGTTTTGCTGTTGTGGATTATAATGTTTTATATATCAGGTCAAATTTGTTAATTATACTTTTGAAGTCTTATGTGTTTTTACTGATTTTGAGCTACCTTTTCCATCAGTTACTGAGAGATGTATGTTAATATCCAAATATCACTCCAATCTCTGCCTTAATTGTTACATAGTGTTATTTTCAAGTATCTTCTCTGTGTCTCTGTCCAAATTCTTCTCTTCCTATAAATGGCACCAGTCATTGGATTAGGGCCCACGCTAATCCAGTATGACCTCATTTTAACTTGATTGCATCTGCAAAGCCCTTAATTCCAAATAAGGTCACATTCACAGGTATATGGGGTTAGGACTTGAACATAGCTTTTGGAGGGTTTGGGGCGGGGGACACAATTCAGCTCAACAGATGCTTTAAAACATTTGTTTTTAAAATTGTATGCAACTTTTGTAGCAGATTTTTTTGGGGATGATTCATCCAGTGCCAGCTACTCTATCATAGCCAGAATGGAAACCTTAAAATGAGGTCTTTAAAATTTAATTTAAAAATAAATAAAACCATTCATATAGTTCAAACTGTATACAATCTTATACAGATGGATAGTCTCCATCTCTTTCCTTTTGCTATCTAGTTTCCTTCCTCATTTGCAGTCAAACTTATTAGTATCTTGTTTATCCTTTTCAGACATGTAAAATGAAAGATTTTAAACTAGTTGATTTCTAATAAGTCTTCCATCCCAAATATTCTCTGATTCCTGATCCCTTTCCACATAGAATTTTGTAAAAGAAGTCAGTGTAAGACTAATATTTACTCATACAGATTTTGTAAAATAAATCAGTGTAAGGCTAATATTTACTCATAGATTTTTTTAAAGACTGTCATTAATTTTTTGGTAGGCAACTGTTTTTATATCAATAGAAGGAAACATCAGAATATCACGTTCTTTACTCTGGATTTATCGTATTTCCTATTGCTTACTATTTTGTGCTTCTTATTTATTCATTTGTGAAGGAATGTTGTGCTTTTGAATTACCTGATGTGTCAGTATACAAGTAATGGAAATAATTCTGTTTAATTACCAAAACAATCAAGGACACATTGTTTGAAAGACTTTTTATTGCTAAAATTCTCAGTCGTTCTTACCTGCATTCATTATTAGCAGTATTCTCTTGCATAACAAATATATCTTTTTACAGTGCTCTCTCAGAGGAGGAGAAATCTACATTGCGTGCAGGGCTAATCACCAACTTCAATGAACCAATAAACCAGGTTAGTGAGAAAATGAGTGTCAACTATTCTTTCTTTTCCCTTAGTTTTTGCTTCTTTTCCAAACTAACTTTGTTTCTTGGCGTTAAAAATAAAATCTTATAATGTTCATATGTGATGTTTATACACATTTCTCTGATGGTTTTTAAATTTTGAGATCCAAGTCTACCTGTTAAGAATTTTGATTAGATTTGGCTGTTAATGATTTAAAACTCAGAAGTCATTTTACGATAGATATACTTGAATATTTTTTAACTTGTTCAGTTTTTGAGCCAATATTGAAAGCGCATCTCTATATATTAATTATAGAAGTTAATTTAACACTCCCATCCCCCCTCTCCCCAAACTACAGGATGACTTCTGTTTTTTGTCTGTTTCCTTCATCACATTTGCAGTTCTCACTACTCTGTGGGAATTGAATTTTTCTTTCCCTTATAGTGAGATTTTTCTTTTAAGAATAAAATAAGTTTGCTTATGATACAAAAATTATTTTTCCAAGTTACTACTATTTCTTACATTTGATTCTTTAATTTGAATATTAAAGCACACTGTATTAGGTGGTGTATCCAATGCAGTTTTATCTAAACCTATTTAAATGATCTGAGTTTTTTTGCTGTGCATTTCTTCAACTGAGGGAGATGAGGGAAGATGGAGAGGAACAGAGTTACTTTCTGTGGGGCAGGAGGTGGTTGGGGGGTCAGGGTCTTGGGTGATTGAGGGGTAAACCATTGCTTAGGTGTTCTGTCAACCAGAATTTGTGAAACTGATCTGAACAAATATTATGTAAATTCCTAATATTGATGTTCATTTCTACTCTGAGGTCAGTGGTTCTCAAAGTTTGCATTCTTAGAACTTCCTTATACTGCTAAAATAAAACATGAAATGGTTATGTATGTTGATATTTATTGTATTAGAAATTAAAACTGAGAAATCTAAAAAAATATTATTTGTTAACATAAGTAGAATTTTAAAAAGTGAACAATAACTATTTCCCCAAACAATAAATATTTAATGAGAAGAGTAACATTGTTCAGCATTTTTGCCTATCTCTTTAGTGTTTGGCTATTTAAAAGAAGACATCTAGATTTTCAAATATATCTGCTATTTACAATGTTGTGACATTATTTTGGCAGAAGGTATGTGATGAAAATCTAGCTTCACACTGGTACGTTATTGGGAAAGGGAGGACCTCACAGAAGGTATCCTAGGCCCCCTAGGGATCCATAGACCACACTTTGAGAACTACTATCTTAAGCAGTTGTTCAGTGAAATCTTAGTCATTTTTGTTAAATGTATAATTAACCAAAAAGGTAATTTTCAACTATGAATGCTATTGCTTTAATTTCTCATTAATTTCTCACGTTTATTTCTGAGATTAATTTTTTTTCCTTTAGATTGCAACTCAGATTGCCGTGCTGATTGCAAAAGTTGCTCGATTGGACTGTCCTAGACAGTGGCCTGAGCTGATTCCCACTCTTATAGAATCTGTGAAAGTACAAGATGATCTTCGACAGCACAGAGCGTTGCTTACCTTTTATCATGTTACCAAGACCCTGGCGTCTAAACGACTGGCTGCTGATAGAAAACTGTTTTATGATGTAAGTGATTTAACATAGAATTTGATAATGAAAACTGTGCTACTTGTATTAAAATGTGTGTAATTTTACCTCTAAATATCTTACCGAAGGATTATTAATTCTTTCTAATTGACCTCAAAAGGTTCATAGTAATAGATAACACCCAAAAGGTTTTAAGCTGGTTAGTGATATGACTGGTAAGGTCACTTAGTGGCCAATGAGGGGGAAAAATCGGTGGAGAACAGTCTGAAGGCAAAGAGACTGGTTGGAGGCTACTTGAAGTAGTTCAGATTTGATGATAAAGCTCTTAAATGAAGCAGCGGTAAAGAGAACATTTAGGAGCAGGTAGAGTTGAAATTTAGGAAGTTACAGTTGACACGCCTGGGTAATTGGTGGATGTAGGAAGGAGTCTGACACGACTGAGGGTGTCTATAGGTGTTTTAGCACCATTTGTTGAACAAACTTTACCTTCTCCATTCAGTTGCTTTGGTGCTTTTGTTTGTATTTCACTGTTTTGAACTACCAGAACAGTGATTTTCATATTGTTCAACCTAACATTTCGAACTGTACCAGGTAACAGTGGGAGTCTCCAAGTGTTTTTAAGTGTTCTTGCTTACCTTTGGCATCCTCACTTTGAGGATATGGCTTGGGAATTTGCTTTTTTTTTTTTTTTTTTTTTTTTTGTGGTATGCGGGCCTCCCTCTGCCGTGGCCTCTCCCGTTGCGGAGCACAGGCTCCGGACACGCAGGCCCAGCGGCCATGGCCCACGGGCCCAGCCGCTCCGCGGCACGTGGGATCCTCCCAGACCGGGGCGCGAACCCAGTTCCCCTGCATCCGCAGGCGGACGCGCAACCACTGCGCCACCAGGGAAGCCCTGAGAATTTGCATTTTTGATAGGTTCCCCGGGTGATTCTTAATACACCAAAGTTTAAACCAGAACCACATTATGTTCTCTTTATTTTTAACCCAGTAGGTTTAAATAGCCAATTTTCTGTTTATCTGAGGATATTGAGTGTAAGAAATTCTTTTTGTTAAAGGTTGCTTTTAAAATCCTTGTCACTTTTGCTTGATATCTAACAAGGACTAAAGAAATGGACATTTTATCTTCTCAAGTCTCTCTATGAATTTCTTGTTGATTTTTCTCACCTTTATCCCCATCTTAGGCCCCTTCAATTTCTTTTATATAGACGTTTTCCAAAATCAAATGTGTAGAAGATTCTGGGTTACAGTTACTCTATAGTGAAGGGTCCCTTTCTATAGAAGTCTTCTTAGTTTGACTTTCTGAAGTTGTACTCTCTTAATGTGTTGCCTCCTTGGTTTTCAGATATAATTTATATTTAGCCTAGTCAGGCTCTACAAATTATATCTAAACTAGCCTTATTCTGTATAGCTTGTTTGGGTTAGCTTCCTGTCCACTTCAACTTTCTTGCTTGGTTTTCTTATAGTGTGAGGCTATTTCCTCTCCATATAAAATGAAATATAGGTCTCCTTAGCATCTTGTACTTACTTCCAACAGAGTATTTATCACACTGTACATTGCATTGTAATTACATTATAATTGTTGACTTACCTTTTTGAGATCCACCACACTGAATTTTATGAGGGAGGACTGTAGCTCTTATTGTTATAGTCCTACTGGCCAGCCCAGGAGAATGCACATCAGTGGATTGTGCTCAGTAACTGTTAAATGAATAAATGGTAAAAGAAGAGATTTGTTCTTAGATACCTTCTAGATTTCAAAGTGGTATAGTGCAAAACTTCAAAAAGCAGGAGTTTGAGGAGCATATACAAAACTCAAGATACCGGGAAAAAATAATTCAGCTTATTAGCACCTTTCATTCTGGAATGGAATATCTGGACCTGGAAACATGGAACACAGTAGGGACTAGGAGGGGAATCTTGTCTCGTGGGGTTGGGGAGCGAGATGTGTACTTTAACTGAAGGTAGCATGTGTGGGAAGATATTATAAAGAGCAAGTTGGCTAGTTAATAAAGCAACTCCTATTATTTTGGTAATCTGAAGTGTGGGAAAATCTTCCTTTTAATAATGTGTTTACTTTATTGCTAAGATGGTCTTCATGTACTAAATTAGTTTCCCACCTAAAATTGAGTGTAAGGTCATAGTTGAGCTAGTTGGTATGGCAAAGTAGTGCAATGTGCACTTAAAACCCCTCCCAACTGCTCTGCGTGCCCCAACAATTTTTTTTTTTTTTTAACATCTTCATTGGAGTATAACTGTTTTACAATAGTGTGTTAGTTTCTCCTTTACAACAAAGTGAATCAGTTATACATATACATATGTTCCCATATCTCTTCCCTCTTG